>NW_027186645.1:11900238-11964564 GCF_028583685.1 Petaurus breviceps papuanus | reverse complement strand
ATATTTATAATCTCTATAGGCATTGTGAATATGGCATTGCTGATACACCTAGGTAAGAACCGTAGTCTACACTCACTTCCCCTCTCCCCCCCCCATACACATTCCACTTCTTTCAAAACAATTTTTACTTAATTGTTTGGTTTTTTTTCTTTTGTCTACTACATTGCAAAGTTGACTATTATTGGCTTGCAGTTACTTAAAACATCGTGTCTGCTTTTAAATGTAATACTGGTTTGTCACCTTTTGTGCAATTGAGATTTTAAACATGAGTGCAGGATTTCACATTCATCCCCATTAAATTTCATTTTATTAGATGCCTCTGCTAAAGTCCTCCTCAGCTTTATTATTTCTTATTGGGGCATAGAGAAAGTTCTGGATTCTTCAGGTCTAAGAGAGAGGAAGGCAAACTCTGGCAAATTCTACAAAGCCGGAAAGGCTTCATGTACTGACCCAAAAATAAACAGGGTGTCCTTAAAGTCTTAGTGCAGTCTTAAGGTTTTCAGAGCCATAAATTGTACTAAGACTGTTGGGATATCCTGTATTGTACATGTCTAATCTGTGAACCAGCCTGGCTAAGTTCAGAAAATCATCCAACAGGTAATAAAGACTTTCAGTTGAGAGAGACAGAGAGAGAGTTGGGGGGAAAGAGAGAGAGAGTGCTTTTATTAAGCACTTAATATGTACCAGCCACTGTGCTAAACTCTGGACACATAAACCTAGCAAAATAGTCCCTGCCCTCAAATAGCTTACATTTCAACAGGGAAAGATAACACATGTGAGGGACTTTACAGAGGGGGATACATACCTGCTGACATGACTGAAGATGTCTGGGAAGTGCTGTAGAGTCCTGTAAGCCTGCAAGATAATGATAAAACTGACCTAAAAAAGCACATTACTTTAGAACTTAAAGGGGTGCAGGGCCTATATTTACACCACATTTATGGTGTTGCCTTATACCAGCACCATACCCCACTTATTTTGTGAAAGAAGACCCTTTCACATATTTGCAACTAGTTTTATAAAACTTTGATTAAACTACTATGAAAGCAATGCAAACTTAACAAGAAAATAAAGAAGACAAAAAATATGGCTAATAGTGAAGTAAGAGGACTTGAAAACTTATTCAAAAATCTATGTTCACATTGGATTATTAGGTAACATAAAAATAGAGATTTTGCTTTTCCTTCCATAATTTCTACTTTTTTTGAAGAAGTAAAAAAAAAAAAACCTCACTTAAAGGAAATAAGCCTTCAATTCACTAAACTATTTAAAATGCATACTATGCATAAGACGTGCTAGGCACCGAAGATACATGAGTGAAAAATGACAGCTTTCATCCTCCAGGAGTTTAAAAATCTAGGCAGGAAAGACAAGGTAGTTGCAAATAATTATGCTAGACCTTAGAATGTTACTGGAGCCAAAAGGAGGATAAGGAAACAGGGAAGGGGATTACTTTCTCACTTGTTTTGGGGCATGACTTCTTGAAGGAGTTGATACTGAACTGGGCGTTGAAGGAAGAGAAAGGTTTCCACACACACATTTGCAGGAAGTATATTTCAGATAATTAGCAACATCAGCAAGACCCTACACAAATACTCAGAAATGGAAGAATGATGGAACTGTGTGGGGAGAGTACCTAGCAGTTCAATTTCATTTAAATTTAGATTAGATGAAATAGAATAATATGAAACCAACCTGGAAAGGTAAGTAGAACAAAAACAATTTGTGCGGTCCTTACATACCTAAAGAGTTTATAGTCTATGTGACTCATCCCAAAAGTCTTAATGGTATGTTAAGATTTCATAGCTCTGGCAGTTTAAAATTGCAATAAGATTTTTGAGACAGTCTGTACTATAGGCAGTAGGGAGCCACTCAAAGTTTTGTACAGGGAAGTGACATGGTAAGATCTGTGCATTAGAATGTTTATTTTGACATTTGTGTAAGAAGGTTAGATCATAGGGATGCAAGGATAGGGAGAAGAGTTAGGGTTTTTCTATTATCCAAGTGACATAAGTATCATTGAATATAAGCTCCTTTGAGAATTGACCTTGTTTCATCTTTTATCTTATTAGAAGAGAGGTTAATAGAAAGGACTTAATAAATGAAAAAAAAAAGAAAAATAGAAATCAATGAGATGTGAGTACATCTAAGTCCTGTATAGTACAAATAAGGCATCTCCTGAAGTGGTTGTGTAATTCAGATTCATGTGTGTATTTCCAATGTGTTGGAACCAGTGACAATATTTTGCATAATTATAATTTCAAATAGTTTGAATTTGAATTCATGAGACAACTTAAGGGGAATCCATTGGTTGCTCTAATCAGGACCTAGCTGTAAAAGTAGAAAAACATCCTAGAGTAATGTCAGGAATCAATCTTATGCTGAAGCCCCACTGGCCAGTTAGGTTTATCTAAAGAAAATGTTGATAATAACTGGTCTTAGTAATAAATATTTCATTATTTATTTATTTATTTGAATACCAGGTTGCATTGACAGCCATTCATCCAATTGGGATCAGCTCTGAGGATTTGGGTACTGGGGTGTCCAATGCTTATGTTGGCACCTTGACTTAATCTTGGCTGCTGAGAAATAGAGAGTAAGTACTGAGTTATCTGGCTCTCAGAAAATAAGCAACCTTTTATTCCACTGTTCATCTTTTCTCTTCCTGGCAGAGCTTACTCTCAAGGGCTGTGTGTACTTGTTTATTTACTCAATTATATCTTATCTGGAACTTACCATACTTCAGTGACCCCTGACCATGACATAAGAGAGTGGGCTTGCCACATGTTGTTTTTACTCAGTGTAGCATCAGTAAGCAAATAAATACAAATTGGCTGTTTGTTGTTCAATTGTGTCCAACTTTTGTGACCCCATTTAGATTTTTCTTGGCAGAGATACTGAAGTGGTTTGTCATTTATTTTTCCAGATGAGGAAACTGAGGCAAACAGGATTAAGTGACTTGCCCAGGGTCACATAGGTAGTAAGTATCTGGGGCCAGATTTGAACTCAGAAAGATGAGTCTTCCTGACTCCAGGTCTAGCACTCCATCCACTGTGCCACCTAGCTACTCCAGATTGGCTATTTACTCACAGTTTTCAATCTGTCCCAGGAGTTATAGGAGATTTAGTTTGAATCTGTTTAATTTCCCGCTACCTCTCCCCTTTGAGTGGGCAAAGGAATTGATTCATGTTTCCTATAGGGCTGGTCTTTAGGTGAAGAGGCAGAACTTTGAAAGAAACTCTGAACCTGAGACTCATGAGAAATAGAGTGAGGATACAGGGACACTCAGGGGAAGACCAAAATTCAGTGGTAGATGATGTTCTTGGTCTTGACTGTCTTGTTCTGGCAGGGACCTCTAATCTTATCTGCTCTCTCGCTTCAGCCTGGAGCATATTACCTCACTAATGAAGTGGAACCTCTCCTCTCATTTCTTGTTGTAGCTAGGTGGAACAGGGCTCACAGAATGAGAGGGGAACCACATGTACATAATGGAAGCTCATTTGTATTTTTTTTAAGCCATAGCTAGCTATTTCTCATGAGGTTCATTATGGAAATGAACATAATTTATTGGGCATTTTATTTGCCAATTTTCAAATTATTAAAAAAAAAACCAGAAAACATTGGCATCTGAGATTAAAGTCTGACAATGGATCCTGAAATCCAGCTGAGAAGCCTCTGAAATTCTAGAGGTAACATGTTTAGTGTACAGTATTTCCTGCTGTCCAAGTTAAAGGTGCTTTGTTGGAGGTCAGTTGAAAAAGTAGGGAGTTGGAGGATACTATTTGAAATATTTACAACAAATGTTTTGAGAAAGACAAATATTATTTAAAGGAACAAAATGTTTCCAACTAAATCCTTCATCAAACCATGTTTTATTGATAGAATTCTTTTTTAGCATTTCAGGACACATAATAAATCCAGTTTCCAGAGTAGGATTATTTTTTTGGCATAATTTTTAATGCGTTCTCTAGTCTTATTTCAAATGACTAAAATAAAAGGTTTTTCACAACTTCCTTTACAAAGTATTCCGTGATTTAATAATTTTAATACAGGAAATTTGCTCACAGCCTATGAAGAGTTGATTAAAAAAAAACATTACTGTAAGTGTGCATTTTCTGTTTAATACCTGTACTGAATTTCACATAGATCCTCCAAATATTATATAGTAAATAGGTTCCTTAATACAAGGATTCCTGCTGTTATAGTCCCACAAATTTACTAATAGTTAAAGTAGAACAAAATGATGGAAATAGTTGGGCTGGATAATTCAAGACTATAAAGGAGTTTAGGGAACATGAATGGGAGCTGTTTGGGGAACTACCTAGAAAAACTGAAAAAATCAAACTGTTCATCATGAACTTAGAATAATAAACAGGTTACATGTTATAACTTATTCAAAGAATTACTCTGGCTTAACCAAATTTAGGATGTAAGAGCAATACTAACTACTCAGGGGAAGTAGTTTCTGAAATCAGATTGATCTAGAGTGTTAAGCAGAGTTATGTTAGAGCTAGCAATATTGGCACACAGGAGCCGATTGTTAAATTTTCCATGTGAGATTTATACACCTTGGAAATCTGCAAATGATACACATCAGAACCTGATTAGTTGTTTGGTTGATTGTCCAGATTTAAGAAAGGGTAGAAAAATTTTTAATGCAAATTAAACTTCAAGATATGTCAAGCATACCTCCTCCCCAGAGCCTAGGGTTAAATATTTGCTAGTATACTACTGTGCTGAAGTTTGAGTTAGTTTCCTGTCAACTGGAAAATAAAAAGGCAAGACGCAAGGAGTCAGTGCCCTTTAATTTGGCACTACCATATGGGTCACCACATCCCAAGTACTTTGCTGACTAGACACATTTTAGTATGGAAACAAGAGGGGTCGCATCTATCCAAACAAGACTGTGTCCTTGCTGAGTATGTTTTCCATACTATGGCTAGATAAACTTCTTTTTCTTAACTGTTAGAGGACCTAGAGGTATGCCATTTTATTCTGATCATGAACCTCAAGCACCAGAATGGTATCAATCAGGCCTGGTCTAAAACATGGAGGAGAAGTGTTGAGACAGTAAAAGAAAAAATTTTTAATTTCTAAGTCTCTTTTCCAAGTATCATTGAGTAAAACTTAAAAAGTTTATGTATGGGATTGGACAATCTCCAGAAAAATACCTGTTTATCCATATACTTTCTAAAATATCTTTGGAAATACACTCTGTAATCCTGCCAGGCAAATCAGCTCATAAGCATAGTTATAAACCATGAAAGAAATCTACTTAAAATCTAGGAGTCTACTGGGTGAGAATAAGGATCTATGAATAATAGATAATTCAGTTTTAGAGGGAGAAGAGGCCTAAGAGAACAAATAGATAATATTTATAAAGCTCTTAGCATAGTACCTGAAACATAGAAATGTTTAATAAATGCCTTTTCTCCAATTATTCCCATCTAGTTCTGGAGTATCACAAAACTCAAATGAGATAATGAATATAAATCACTTTGAAAATTTGAAAATACTGTATAAGTGCCAGTTATTAATATCATCATTATCATCATAATTATTATTATCAGCCTGAAGTTACCAGGCCTCCAGTCTGGTAGCAACTTCATTCCCTGAGCCTTCTGGTGCGATCCTGCTAAACTTAAGCAGTGTTTATAGAGGAGTATAGGAGTGTGCTGGCAAAATTAACAAGTGGTCTGGATGGGGTTAGGGGAGTGTGTACCTTTAAATTTAATCTGCATTATTAACATTTTTTTAAGTCTAGACAGTCAACAAAAGAATAATTTGTAATGATTGGGAATTTCTGAGATGTAAATGCACTGAAGATTTGACAAACCAGTTAGACCTGACTCCAGCATGCCCCTGATCCAGTGCAGCAGAAGTCTGTGAGGGTAGAATAACTTACAAAAGGCCACAACACTGAGAATTAGATATGTGTGGAATACTCAAATCACAACACAGGACTTGAACTTCTGTAGGTATTTGATACCTACTGCTATCTGGTGGCTATTTACCTTTCAAGATGGGGTGGAGATGAGTGAAGGGAAGACAGAATCAGTGAAGCATGGTGGATCTAGATCCAGACTTGGAATCCCACCTTTCATCCTTTCTACGTTTGTGGTCAAAAGCAAGTCATTTAGTGTCACTGAGTCTCAGTTTATTTATCTACAAAATAGGAATAATAATACCTTTGTGTACTTTACAGAGTTGTTAGAAGTTTCAGGTAAAAAAATATTTGTCATGATGCTCTACAAATTTTAAGTGCTATATAAATATCAGTTCTTATGAAGAAAGTGTTTGAAAGGATTTTTTTTTTAATGTCTGCTCTCTTGTTATTATTTTTCAAGTAATTTGTAAGCTTCACCTGAATTCCTGAGGCTCATACCCCAGTGAAGCTGGCATGCAAATATCTCATCTCTACTCCATAAGCCCTCATTAGTGGCATTTTGGATAGAGCATGGAACGCGGAGTCAGGAAGACCTGGTTTTAAATCTTACCCCATACATTCGTTAGCTGTACCTTGGGCAAGACAGTTAACTTGCCGAAGATTCAGTTTCCTCATCTATAAAATGGGAATAATAAAAACAACTACCTCACCAGTTCATTGTGAGTCTCAAATGAGATAATATACATAAAACTTTGAAAACATCTTAAAGTGCTATATAAATTTTAGTTCAATGTGTGGGTCACATTCCCTTCCATCTGTCCTCCTGAATCTGCTTTTCAAGCTAGGATCATGTTTCTCAGGCTTCTAGAAATGATGGGACACACCCCTCTGATTATATCCTTGGATGTAACTATTTGGAAAGAGTTACTTTTCCTTTTTTCAAATTAGAAACTTGGATTTTTTTCTTCTAAAAACTACCACAAACAAAGATATCATTTAAATGGGAGTTTGTAGTTCATCAGTAAATTGTGTAGAAACTGATTTTTTCATATAATTTTAAGTCAAGCACTCTATGTAAAGCAACAAGTAGAAATAATACCTATTCTGCTTACTTCCTATGGGGTTTTTTTTTGTGGAATTAAGTCAGAGATGGTACACAAAAGAGCTTTGAAGAGCTTAAAGTGTCATGTAGATGTAAGGTATTATTATTTCAGTATAATACCCTAGATAAATAGTCCAAAACCATACTAATTAGAATATTGAGAGAAAGCTTGGGGGTGGAGTAGGGAGGTTAGGGGACAGTTGATTGCTTTTTCAAGTTAAATGAAGGCAAAACCTGTAATTTTTCTTTCTAATGCTTAGAGTGTTGCACTGAAGTACTGGATTTGCAGTTAGGGGAGCTGAGTAAAATCCTGGCTCTGCCACTTATCAATGAGACCTTGGGCAAGTCATTTAAACTTTCTTAATCTCTAAAATGAGTGTTGGTCTAGTTATTTCTAAGGTCTCTTCCAATTCTAAATTTGTGATCATGCGCATCAGTCCACAAGTTTTGTCCTATTGGACAAAGCATCTAAAATATAAGACCAGAAAATTATATGAGCTCTATAATTATATGAGTTAAAATTGCTTAATTTTTTTTCTGGGTAGACACTGGGGAAATTTCTTATTGGTAAATGAATATTGTGAGGACCTCAACTAACATTGCTTTATGAATGATGACAGGAGTCCAACTCTCACGCATGTACTCTAGAAAAGATTTTTTTAAAAAACTGAAAAAAGGATAAAGAAATCCAAAGAGAAACTGTAGTAAGTTTCTTCATTCAATTGAAAACTGTTTAAAAAAAAAAAGATAGCTTGAAGCCCGTGGGCACTGAGAAAGAGGTCTACCAGAAAAGTCAGCTAGAGCACAGGTGAACAAGCTGTAAACTTTTAAGCACAGACTAGAGATGCTCCAGGGAAGCCTGAAGATTTCAGTACTCTGCACTTGAGTGCTCCAAGGAAGCCCCAGTATGGTAATACGATAATACATGGGATTATAGTGGAACTAAATTTGGAGCACATATAAATGTGAAAGATTTATATGTGGATACATGTAGGGATCACGTGTGATTAGTAGAAGTGGTAAACACCTACATCCAGGTCCAAAATGTGAAGTGTACACATAGCAGGGCAAATCATCACTCCAAATCTGAAGAGTTATTGATGTTCTCTGGTGATGTTATCTCGCTGCTCTCTGCTTGGTGTCACCTTGCCTCTACACAGTCTCTCCTCTCTTTTACGTTTAAAGTCCTTCACAATCACACTCCAATCTAGCTTTCCAGGATGATTACATTCCCCTTAATTCTATCCTCAGCAGTTAGAAGATACAGTAGTTTAGAACTCAATGGGAGTAGCTTATGAGCTTTGGTATTGACCTACAGAGTACCTCAAACATGAGATTACTATTCTAGGGACCCACATGTTATGACAGGATGCTAAGGGACTACACAGAACATTATTGCATTTGATCCTCAGGATAACTCTTTGAGGTAGGCAACATATCTTGTTACTTTTTTTCCAGCCAAACTGGCCTCTTAGCTATTCCCTGTTTAAATATGTTTCATCTCCTGGTGGCCATCTTCAGTTGTCCTGATAAGTATCTTGCCACTGAACCCAGGTGATTCTTGAGGAGAAAGTGAGGCTGGTGACCTTGTGCAGCCCTCCCTTCCTTAAATCCAGTTCACTTACATGTCATGGCAGCATCTTCCTGATGTCATGACACAGTTCAAGAACAAAGGACAAACAACAATGTTCTATCTCCTTCCTCTCTCCTTTGGTACAGGCTGTCTCCTATGCCTGGAATGTTCTTTCTCAAATCTTTAGACATGTTGTATCCTGTCAGCTGAATGTAAGACCCACGTGGTTAGGAACTATTTCATTTTTTTATGCATATCCCCAGCACCTAGCACAGTGTCTGCTGCAGAGTAGAAAATAAATGCTTGTTCATTGATAGATTGATTTATCCTATAGTGACTGAGTTTTTTGCGCTAAAGTCTAGTCGTCGTATCCACATGGACTTCTGCTGGCTATCTTGGCTCTTGTTTTCTAAGGTGCAATGGCTAGAAAGCCTCTCCTTGATGGGAAATAACTATCAGATCTTTAATCATAACTGAAGTTATGAGTCACTCCAACTAAGAACAGGAGAAAAAAAACCATAAAATTGATAACTCACTAGCTAGTCTGATTAAAAAAGAAAAGGAAACTAAATTGCTTACAGTGTAAGCAAGCCAGGCAAATCTGGTCAATCCTCCCATGCCATATTCCCAGGAAGTAAGCCTGTATAGATGCAACCTGGCAACTGTTTCTTTGGGAACTGCAGTCTTTATTTGTGTGTGTGTGTGTGTGTGTGTGTGTGTGTGTGTGTGTGTGTGTTTTAAGTGTCTGACGCCGGATTTGACCTCCTGACTCCAGGGCTGGTGCTCTATTCACTGCACCACCTAGCCGCCCCCAGTCTTTACTTCTTCAGCAAACACACCTATTAAAGATTCAGGAAAGAAAATATTTGACTATCAAACAGTACACCATTAAAAAATATGATTTTATTAGTGGAAAAGATATTAAAGATGCATAACTATCTGCTTTGTTGCTATATCCTCAAACTGAGACTTTTCCACTTGACTTGTAGCATAAATCTCTTATATGTGTTGTTTCTCCCTTAGGATATGAGTTTCTTAAGACCAGGGCTCTTTCTGCTTTTCTATTTATGCCTGAAGTACTTAGCACAATGTCTTGTACATAAGAACTGAACAAATGTTTTTTTCACTCATTCATTCAATATCAAAAATGGAAAAAGAAAATGCAAAACAAATGAAGAACTAGATGAGACTTTAAAGGCCATTTAATCTAATCTCATTTTTAAAATGAGTGTATTGAGTTGAAATGACTTCCTCAAGGTCACACAAGTAGTAATTGACAGTTACAACATTTAAACTCAAGTCCCCTGATTCCAAATCCAGTGCTAGACTTAAAAAAAGTGAATAATAAATGTTTTTCTCTTCAAGTAAGCAACTGGAACTGGACTTTAAATGAATTTGAACAAGTTTTTGTTGCAATCTATATCAGTATAATATTTGCTTATAAGAAAAAAATATGCTTTTGGTAGAATAGTGAATCAAATCTGTGAGTTGTATGTATGGACCCAAGGTAGCAATATGAAAGAAATCCCAGTGGGAAGTAGATTAAGCAGTTCAAAAATATTTAATGAGAATCTTTATATTGTTAGGGTATTCAACTTCAAAAGTGGAGAAACTCAGTAATAGATTTGATTGGATTGCATTTTACAGTCTGGATATAGGAAGTTTGGATAATATGATGGTTTCAAGCACTCCCAGCAGTATTAACTCTCCACACTTAAGAGATCTGCCAGAAAAAAAAAAATGGTTTCATGATTAGTCAGTTGTTTAGAAAATGTGTAACATTTAGCTTACATTCTGAAGGAACCTAACCAGACCTGCAGTAATATACTTTCATTAACTTGAGTTATTCCTATTACCTCTCTGCTATAAAGGAGAGAGAATAAGGGAGAGAAATATTCTCTTTCCCTGGAAGTCCATGGGATAGCTGGCAAAGTCCCATAGAATTCACTCAGAAAGGGTTGGAGGAAAGTTCTTTACAGATCTTATAACCTACAGAAGAGGAAGCTTCTTTTATAATGCCTTTTCCCAATGATACTCAGTGGCCAACCTCCCAAAACAATAAGAAATTATGTATAGTCCCAAGGCACAGCAGATGTCCTTCAACAAAAGACTAATGAGCACATCCAATTCTAAGGTTTGCTCCTGGTATCCATAGTAATTCTCACATTCTAGCCCATTTACTCTCACTTTCTGGAAAACATCAAAGCCTGCCAATGGAAGAGGGGTGAGAAAAAAAGACAAATGAGCCACCTTACAGAAACTAAGGATTCAAAGGAATGAGAGAGGAATGGACTAGAAAAGCTCTGCCACAGAATTTAGTAGAAAGCAAACGACTTGTAATAGAAGGCCTGGCTCTATCATGTACTTACTATATGAACTTAAGCAAATAATTTAACTGTATAGGAGCAGAGAACTGTAATGGCAGAGTGGTCAGTGATGGTCCAGTTCTCTGAGTTCTTTGTCAAGATGACTTGTCTGGTTCCAACCTTTGTGGAAACTTGGTAAACCTGCTTCTGGTTATGCATAAGGGAAGGACACTTTCCTCCCCAACAGAACATGCCCAAGTATCCTCTGACCATTTTTGGTCAACTTACTCTGTAGTGATGAAAAGCTTTTTCGTTGGCTTATGAGCTGAAATTGAGTATACATAGAGAAAGTTTGAGCAAACAAGCTCTTCCATTGGTACCTGGCAGCTTTTAAGTGAACGGAAAGATCAACAGAACTGGAGAAGCATTAGACCTTGCTGGCTACTATGTGTCCATGAATGCATGGCCCCTCTGCTTCTTTTGTGTTGATTCTTTCCTGGTCTTCAGTGAAAAAGTATCTGGATCTGGGACAGGGCAAGTTACTTTTGAAATGTTTAAAGAACCATCGGAAGTCCATCCGCTGGAATATGTAATAGAGTATGGTGGTAGCTTCAGCAGGCAAACTTGGTGAGGAGCCCTCCTTGAGAAATAAAATGCTTGACCCAGCCCAGCAAAAAGTCAGCCTAGTAAATTGCAGAACTGGGTCTAAAACCCAGCTTTTCTTAGTTCATATCCAGAGTTTCTTCTACTGTCGGTTTCTGCATTTGTTAGATGGGAATAGTAGTATTCCGAGTAAGACATTATTGTTCCTAACAAAAGAAAACAAAATAGGTTTAACTATGCAATGGAGTGTGAAGTAAAAAGATAAATCCACAGACAGAAGAGGGTTTAGGTAAAACAATATTTTACTTTTTAGCAGAGTAGAGTATGTTATATCTCTCCCCTCTTAAGACTTATGGTAGGAAGATCACAGATTTAGAGCTGGAAGGGACCTTAAAGGTCATCTAGTCTCACCTCTTCATTTTTCAGGTAAGGAAACTGAGACCCAAGGAAATTAAATGACATTCGTAGGTGTAATGTAAATGGGATAATAAGATCATCTCCACCCATTACTAGGCCTCGTGTGAAGCCCTTTGGGGGAAAGACCTGCCTAAAGAGGAGCTTCCTTAGGGGAAAACTTGCTTGTAGGAAGGCTTCCACACCTTTTGCTACTAAGTTGATTAGGCACTGAGTCACAAGGATTGTGATGCCTTCTGACTCTGAGAAGTGAATATATACTCTGAGTTGGTATTTTGCTTTAGGAGTTCACTTATGAAAAGGACTGTTTGATTTCCTGGTTGAGACTCTGAGTAGCCATATGTTCAGACCCTCCGACTGCTCAGATGTAAAGACTCTCTTGATCCAGTGGTATATGTAAAGTGTATAGCAATGTTGCTTTGATTCAGGTAGTCTGTTGGTCTTTTTGCTAATTTCTCTGCATGTATTTTCTCAGCATTTCCTCTGTTTGTATTTTCTCTGACATTTAGGAGGCTGACCTTTCTATTCTGAACTAGTGAATGAAATTAAAAGTTGGGCTGTTAACCCTTTTTTGAGCAGTTTTTCCTAGAAAAACAGATCAAAGAACCTGTGCTAGCAGGCCATTCTGGGTATGCTAGGGTACTTGCTGTTACAGTAGGGTCACACAAATAGCAAATGGCAGAGATAGGATTTAAAACCTAGTCTTCTGACTCAGTATTCAGTAGCCTTTCCACTGTAGCAGCCATCCTTTCTAGAAGTGACACCATTATAAATTAGGGACCTAAATTGACTAGGACTACAGTTAGCACAATCAGGTGTTTTGAGTGTCACATTTGTAAAATTGTCACTAGAACAAATAATGAAACTTACTTTAAGATTCCCAAATTGCTTTCCTAAAAACAACTCTATTTCATAGCTGATGGAATTGAACCTCATAGAGGTTAAATGGTTTATATATAGTTGCAACAAACATTAAGTGTTCTGACACTAGACTTCAGTTAAGTTCTTTTGACTCCATCTTATACTCTTTCCCCTGGATTGGACACCTACCCATGTGACTGTTAGATGCCCAGTTGAAAATAGTAAAATACAAAAATTAGGAAACAGGGTAAGGCTGAGGTTGTATACGTAAGCATCACATGTAGGTGTGAGTAACACTAAGCTAGAAGCTTATCTTTGGGCAAAAGGGAAGTAGACACTAGAAGGAGGAAATGGAGGACTGTCTGCTTGGGTCTTTTGCTCTGGGCTTTCCCTAAGCCATAGGCTCCCAGAATAGCTATAGAGAGCATTTCTTTTCCTCCTAAACTCTAAAATAAAGTGTTAAGTATAGTTCCTATGAAGGGTCACCCCAAAAGGGATTAGCATGGTTCCTTCAAGAAAAAAAACTTAATATAAAAGGCAAATATACCAGGTAGAGACAACTATTTCCCCCATAAAAGGAAGGCTTAGAACACAAATAACTCATAACAATGCCTTAAGAATTACTAAGTAAGAAACAATGACTTATAGTACCAATTATCTTTCCCAGGAGGTAGTGATGTTTTTAGTATTGTTTTATATGTATGTGTGTGTGTGTATATATATATATATATATATATATATATATATATATATACAAATTCACCTTGAATATTGCTTGAATATCCAAATAACCTTCAAAGGCCAGATCTTCTGACCAATAAGGCAAAACCCTTAAATCACTTCAGATTCAGGATGATCCTGTCAGCGGTCATCTCAACCTCTGAGAAGAGGAGTTGTAGATAGGAGTGGGAAGCATTTTACACTGGGCAGCCAGCCATGACTGTGAAGTACATGAACTCCAAAACCCATGAGGTAGCCACTTAAGTTGAAATTATTTGTTTATCAGGATCACCATTCATTGACCTGTGCTCAGGGAAACAAACACTGATGCTATGAGCAAGATTATAATGAGCAAGATTCTGTGAATAATATTTCTTTAGCTGATGATTTCGTGCTTTAAATGACTCAGTCTAATGTGACTTGGTTGGGTGTCCTTCAAGTGGGAAATGACTGAATATATTATGGAATGTAAACAAGATCAGATATTATTTCACCATAAGAAATCATAAATACTGAAAAATTCAGAGAAATATGGGAAGACGTATAAACTGATGCAGAGCAAAACAAACAAACAAACTAAGAATAATGTATGCGAAGACTGCTGGTTGTTCAGTCTTTCAGTCATGTCTGACTCTTTGTGACCTTGTGGACCAACTGTCCACAGGGTTTTCTTGACAAAGATACTGGAATGACTTGGCATTTCCTTCTCCAGTTTTATGCAGGCAGGAGCTAAGTGACTTACCCAGGGTAAGTATCTGAGGTCATATTTGAACTCTGGTCTGACTCAAGGCCCAGAGTGCTATCCACTGTGCCATCTATGCAAAGACTACAAAGATAAAAATGAGAACTCTATAAGACAGTCATATTCAGATTAACTATAACAACCAATATTTTCCCTGGAGAAAAAAAATTAGTCTCCTCTTGGTAGAAGAGTTGGAAAGGGGAATGATAGGGACAAAATGTTGCATATGTTGCCAGATGAAGTCATGGTTTCTATCAATGTCTTGCTTAACTTCTTATTTTGTATAAGGGGTAGTTTCATGAGACAGAGGGAAGCCTAACTGGGAAATGACTGACATGAAATTAAAAGGTATTAGCAAAACAAAAAAAAAATCAGTTAAACCTTAAACAATATTTGATTCAGTAACTGTAAAAACTGAAATTTTCATTTCTACAATTCATGGTGATTATGGAATAGAATATTTGAAATGGGGAATGTTTGTATAGTGGAAGAAATGCTACATTTGGAGTCAGAAGACTCCACTTCAGTTCTCTGCCATTTGCTACCTGTATTGCCTTAGTTAAAATAATATTTATTTTTTATTATTTTTTTTACATGAACATTTTTAAGACAAAGACATCATACAATTTTTATGATCTTGGTCTTTCCTTCTTGCCTTTGCACAAGGCCAGAAGAGAAACATTTGCAACTTTTACAACCTTGACCAGGACTCCACAAATATCACAAACTGCATGACCTTTCCGACCAAATGCAGCAACTGAAACTTCATTATTTTTCTCAATAATGAGAAAAGAGCCAACACCAACTTTTTCCAAGACAATCTCTTTTGCATGAGATGCTCCTCCAAATGGGTTGGCCTTCCAGGCAGTGCCCAAATGAGCTTTCTTGTATTGTTTGTCATGCCACTTTTGGTCTCTCCTGTGGCTACAGAGCTTTCTAGCAGGACAAAGACCACGGCACTTAGCCATGCTGCTGCCATCCAGGCTGAGGGAAAAGAGAGAAGGAAGGAAGTGAAATAATATTTATAATAAGAACAATGTTTGCATAAATAAAAATAATAGCTAGCATTCATATAGTGCTTATTTTTCAGGCACTGTGCTAAATATTTTAGAATTATTTTCTCATTTGCTCTTCATAACAATCCTGGAAGTAGGTGATATTGTTTTCCCTGTTTTATAGATGAGGAAACAGAGGAAAACAGAGATTAAGTGACTTGCCCAGGGATATACAGCTAGTACATATCTGAGACAGGATTTGAATTCAGGTCTTTTTGACTCCAGGCCCAGCCCTCTATCTACTGCACTGCCTATATGCTCTCTTGTCCTCTAAATTTTAAACTATAAAATGAGGGAGTCAGACTAGATTACCTCCACAGTCTTTTAGAGCTTTCAGTCTATGATTCTCTGATTCATAAAATCCAGGATGTTAGACTAGAATTACATTTAAATTATTTTTAGATTAAATTTAAGCTATGGCTTATTTTATAAAATTTAGAACTTATTTAAAACTATGTACTTTACTTCAAATGTATCCCAGTTCCTTCCAGCGTGAAGCAAAATTCAGAAACAAATTTTCTTGATCTTATGGCAGAGATACACTTTCTGGAATATTCTTATGTGAAGGTATTAGAGATTAAAAAAAAAAATTAAATCAAACCCAAAGCAAGGTTAGTCTCAAATCAGTAAAAACAAGTTATTTAAATTTTTTTTTTCAGTTTTAAACATTCATTTCCACAAGATTTTGAGTTACAAATTTTCTCCCTGTCTTTCCCCTACACACCCCAAAATAGTGATCCTACTGAATACCCTTTCCCCCAATCTGCTCTCTCTTATATCCTCCCACATCCCCCTCTGACTTTCTAGTAGGGCAAGATGGATTTCTATACCCCAGTGCCTGTATATCTTATTTCTTAGTTGCATGTAAAAAAAATAATAATATTTTTTAAACATTTGATTTTAAAATTTTGATTTCCAGATTCTTTCCCTTCTTCCCTTGTCACCTACCCCTACTGGGAAGATAAATAATTCAATATAGGTTGTACATGTATAGGTATGCAAAACATTTCCATAGTAGATATATTGTGAAAGACTGATTACATGTAGAAGCTGCTAGATCTTGTGTTATCCTGATTGTGTTTCCACAATATTCAAATTATTTCTTCCTGGCTGCTTGTAATATTTTCTCCTTGACCTGGGAACTCTGGAATTTGGCTATAATATTCCTAGGAGTTTTCTTTTTGGGATCTTTTTCAAGAGGTGATTGGTGAATTCTTTCAATTTCTAGTTTGCCTTCTAGTTCTAAAATATCAGGGGAGTTTTCCTTGAGAATTTCTTGAAGGATGATTTTTAAGTTCTTTTTTTGATCATGCCTTTCAGGTAGCCCAATAATTTTTAAATTATATCTCCTAGATCTGTTTTCTTTTTTTCTCTCTTTTTTATTTTTTAGTTGACATCATTCATTTCCACAATATTTTGAGTTACAAATTTTCTCCCCATTTTTCCCCTACCCACCACCCGCAAATAGCGAACCCACTGAATATCCCCTCCCCCAATCTGCTCTCTCCCATATCTTCCCCCATCCCCCCTCTGACTTTCCAGTAGGGCACAGTGGATCTCTATCCCCCAGTGCCTGTATATCTTATTTCCCAGTTACATGTAAAATAATAATAATAATGATAATAACGTATATTTTTTTAAACATTAGATTTTAAAACTTTGAATTCCAGATTCTTTCCCTTCCTCAGCCACAGCATAGGTGTACAATAAGCATATAATTATTTTCTATACCTGACCACAGAATCATAATAAATTTAAGGATTGAAAAGCACCTCTGAGGCCAAGAAGTTTAACCTCCACCTTTTATAGATGAAGCAATTGACACCCAGGGAGGTCAAGTGAGGCCTGAGGTCACACATTAGTCTAGCTGGGAAGTATCAGGCCTTCTGACTCCAAGACCAGTGTTCTTTCAACTTAACCATGCAGGCATGAGGAGGTTGAAGAACAGCCATATAGGGAGTAGGATTTCAGGAAATAAGAACTGGCGTGTCAGGGAATGAATCTTAACTGCTGATGAACAGAAGTACAAGGAAGGGAACTTGGTTATTAGGAAACAGTGAATCTAAGGATAAGTTTGGCCCAGAGTTTAAGGTAGGTTTGCATTATTGGGTGACCGATTTATTATTGGGTGAGATTTAGGACAGATAAATATCCAAATACTTCATAACAGAACCCCAGTTTTAAAGTGAAAGAAATAGAAAGAAAGGGGAAGTTGAGGAGTATGAGTGTATAAATATACAAAGAGGAAGTAGATGTAGTATGGTATTTATTTTTTATTACTCGTAGACAGTTTATGTTTCTTTGTTCACTGAGTCAGGTTTATTGTTCTAAAAGGGGGTGGAACTAAATAACTACTCAAGCGCTGTTTTTGTTTCTGGTGGTTTAATTCTTCAAACATAAAATAAAGAAATATGAGAAACAACTTTAGTATTAAAATACATAACACCGTCTGCAGCTGAAATCATAAAAAGAAGTCTCCATCTCCTGTTTATATACATGCCAAAAAAGGGGAGGGGGAATCCTCAACCACCTGAAAGATTATTTTCTGCCTGAGGAATTTTGTATCTATAATCTGGCACTGATAAAATCTCTGTGAGATATGTGTTTATTGTAGCTAGTGACTGGAATAGAAAACTTGGGCCATTGACTGAGCTACTGCTTCTGAGATGATGAATGCCTAGAGCAGGCAGAAGTGACCATTAAACTAGTAACAGTTGACATCATGTCCCTCACCATGTCTGACACTTACATCCGCTAGCTACTAAAGTGATTATGTACTCAGTGGTGAGTCCATCTTGACAAAGCACCTTATCAGAGATGAAAAGGGGACTTGTTGAGGTTGCTAACCTGATGAATGCTTAAAAGATGGAACAGGTTATATTGTTATTAAAATTAGGGTCATTTTTGAATCTGTGCCTTGATAAATAAAGTCCTAGGCACATCTGTTTGATATCTGTATGGCTGGCATTATTGAAATGAAATAAAATTTTAAAGTCACTTATAATCCACTTGATACTCAAAGAACATTTTACTGACCCCATGATTTTGCCATTTGAGGTAGCTGCATTAGTCACATTTCAGACATGGTAAATGATGATGCCAAGATTGGTTGACTTGGCAATCAAGTAACAAGAAATATAAGGGTTGTCAGGTTTCCTGAAGAACAGAAGCAGTGATTTATCCTTTAAAGTTCACAATGTGATTTTCTGTACTGGGATACAATTGCAGCTCGACATTCAGCTCTCATGGGTTAGTATTGGCATTCCCAAACAGTAGTTAAGCCACTGCTTTTTTTTCAGACAATGCCATCAGCTCCTGGCCCTTTTAAGAAGAGGTTAGTGGAGCTTCTAATGGATAGTGGAAATGAATGGTAGCAGCAACAGATACAGCAATCTGATATTTACCCAACAGGAGAAAGAACCCAGAAGAGTACCAGGAATTTGGTCAAGAGAAGTGAAACCATGGTCAATAGGAGTGAAACCATTGTCCCAATATATGTTGACTCTGTGCTTCAAGACCTTTAATACCTGATAAAGAACATTACAGAAATAAGACGAGCTGTACTTAGGACTGTCCAAATGAATTTAAATGCTTTGTTGTTCTTTTCAGAAACTGTAAGTTCAAAGTTGCCTCCTTCCTTTTCTATTATCCCTTAAATTCTCCTTTACTACTGTCTTTAATAGAATTCATGTATTCAATAAAAGAGAAAATGATGTATAACAGATTCCTGATTATTAAATGGCAGGCTATTTGCATCAAAGATTTTCCTAACCTGCTTCTTCAACTCCTTATTGTTCCTACCATATCATGAATATTTTGCTACATTATCACCAGTGTGTGAGACAGGGCTATCCTTAGCCAAGAACTGTGAAACAGGTAAAAGTTTGTCTTTGCTGTTCTCCACCTCTCTTTTCAGCCCATCTTCCTAAGAGAGCCAGTGGTCTCCTACTGACCAAGGCAGAATGGGGTAGTGAATAGCATGCTAGGCTTGGAGTCAGGAAGACTTAAGTTCATATATTGCCTCTGACACTTACTAGCTCTGTGACCCTGGAGAAGTCACTTAACTAATCTTATCTCTAAAATGAGGGAGCTGGAATCCTTGACCTCTTTCTCTTCTTTCTCTAAATCAGTGTCTTTGTGGTCCTATGAGGTACCCCTGCCTTTCTGAGGCAAGAGATTTGGTCATCTAATTTGTACTATGGCTTTAGTGGCATGATATATGAGTCCTTTCAGGGTTTGCATTTTAAAAGAGTATTCCAATGTGTAACCCAAAGTAATAATAACCTGGGGAGGCAAGATATCTTTGGAGAAAGTAGAGAAGGTATTCCCAATGCTTCTCATATCACAGTAGATAATTAAGTGCTTACAATGACAATGTGTACCTAGGCCTGGACTTCACAGGAAATGGCAAAGGTACTTTAGTAAGATGAATAGAAAGTTGCCCGAAGGGAAGCCTCAGAACAGAAACTTGTCAGCCTAGGGTACACCAGTATAGCTTGTGTTTGACTGTATATATACATATATGTGTGTGTGTGTGTATGTATGTGTATATATATATATGTGTGTGTCTGTGTGTGTTTATGTATACGTGTGTATGCATATATATGTATATATAACTTCTTCAGTTTGACAGTAAACTGATCAAGCTCCAGCATATTCTTCTTCCACCTTCCTCATAGATAAACACCTTTGTTGGGTCAGGGAATCTGACTTCAATGGATATACAAACACATCCACATATATGATACTTTATGTCCTGGGACTGACTCAGATGCTAGAGATTCAGTATCCAAAAGAGGCTCTGTACCTAGAGCCAAGATCCAGCCTAGCTCTGTGACCCTGGGCAAGTCATTTAACTGTAATCAGCCTCAGTTTCCTCATCTGTAAAACGGATGTAACAATAGCAGCTAACTTGTAGGATTGATGTAAGGATAAAATGAGATAATATCTGTGAAGGGTTTGTAAACTTTTAAGTGTCTATAAATACTAGCTATTATTAATTATTAAATTCACACAAAGGGAGAAGCTAGAAGGAAACCCAGATACAACTGCAGTTTGGGGGATCTCCTTCAATTCCCTGGTTTAAAAAGACTATAATATGATGTCTGCCAAACAGAGTACACCTAATAATAATAATGATTATAATAATAACCAAAGTAATGAAAACAAATCACATTTGCAGGCTACTTAAGATGTGAAAAGTACTGGACAAATATCAAAATGCTAGTTATAAATTCTAGTTATATTTTTATTTAATTCACACAAAGGGAGAAACAGGAAGAAATGTAAAAACAACTGTAGTTTGAGGCTCTCATTCAATTCCCTGGTTTGAAGAAAATATATGAGGCCTGCCTAACTCAGTGTGCCTAGCAATAATAATAACAACAATGATAATGATAATAAACAGCATTTACATACCACTTAAGATTTATACAAATTTTTATATAATTTATATAAAATAATCTATATAATTTATAAAAAATTATCTCATTTGATCCTGATAACAACGCTGTAAGTTAGGTACTATTATCATCCTCATTTCATGGATAGTTTTTGCCTCCTGCAGAGCTTACCCTGGAATAACAGGATGAGAACCCCTAGATCAATAGATCACTAGCAAACATATGTCTTTTTTTGAACTTTGATCCTTTGGTTGGTTATTTGGTTTGCTCCAAAGAGAAGTGGTGTATCAGAGGTCTATGCAGCTGTTCTGCATGGGATGGGAGCCAGGGGTAAGGTTGCTGCATTGGGTACATAGACACCTTCCCTAGTGATTGACTGCTTCGTTATAGGATGAGAATGACACGCTTCCCCTCCAGAGCTTGTTTATTTTCCTCTTGTCTCCTAGTCCTCCAGAGTATTGTTCTTGACCCCTATATCTCTAACTGCAGGGGCTAATTTCTTCCTTGTCAACTGCCAAAGAGTCATCTTTTATTTCTAGACAGATTCTGAACTCCAACCTCAAAGAGAGTGTTTGAAGAGATGCTAGTTCATTTCAAGAGGCTCCTTGAGGGCATGGAGGGTATCCTTTTTAGCTCTGTATCCTTAGTCCTAGTAGAATGCCTTGCACATAGTAGGTACTTAATGCATGTCTTTTATGGAAATGAACTGGTATAGTGGAAGAGGCACTCAATGCTATTCGAACACTTATTATTGCAGGATCTTGAGCAAGTCTTTGTATTTCTTAAGCATCTCTGTACCTTCCTTTCTAAAATATTAGGGTTAAACAATAGTATTACTAAGGTTCCTTCTCCCAGCTTAAAACTATAGCAAAATTGTTGTTATATCTTTATATCTCAAGTTACTCTGATGGGAACATTAGCATTTTTAACTGAGGTGAATTATAGTATCATTCATCTGAGAATTTAATTTTAGCAAAAGAAAAAAAAAACTCAGTGATGATCTATAAGGCATTCCATATTTTCATTTTGACATATACAATAGGAGAAAGATTGTATTTATTTGAATATATTTGAGATCAGGTATATTTATGCCAATATACTTTTAAGATTAAATGTATTTACTTTTAGCATACATTTTGAGATCAGAAGTATTTATTTCTATATACATTTTGAGATCAAATGTTTTTTAATAGGTTCAGTATGTATAATGGTGTCTAATCACTGGCACTCACATTCACGCTATTTCAAGGTGCAGAGCTCCAGATAATTACATACTGACACATTCATACATCATACCCTGTAAGAGATTTTCAAATACTTATAATTTTGTTGATATTAACATCTTCAAACATCTATACTCATGTTTTTCATTACGGAGTATAAAATCCATTGTAACTACAGAGTTTGAAGACTAAACCTTTTGAAGTTACTATACTTTAGGCCGGTTAGAAATAGTAACCTCTCAGTCAACCCTCTCTCCCCCATGAAAAAGGCATTCTTTTCACAATTTAGGAAAGCTAAGTATTCCAGAATCAGTTTCTCTCTTCTTGACTGTCTGGGTAAGGTAAGTTCAACAATTATAATTCAAAGAGGAAAAAAGGTCATTCCTTCAGCTTCTTCATCTGTAAAATGAGAGAGTGGACTAGATGTTCTATAAGTTTCATTCTAGTTCTAAGACTCTGTGATCTCTGAAATAATTTTTTTCCTCCAACATTAATTGAATATTTGCTGCATTTCTTCCATTTGACTTGGTTGTACGATAAACCTTACAGTCAGGTTTACCTGAGCAAGGGGAAAAAAGAGAAAATTATTTACTTACCTAAATAATTCCTCCCAAAGGGGTTGGGTGTTTTAAGTATATAACTTAGCCTAAAAATTCTGAAATATTCTGAAGGAACTAATATGGATCTTCACTTTTCTTTTTCTATGGATAACCAGACACAGAATAGAAGCTATTTGTGATTGAGGACGAATAGTTTAACTTTTGTCTTTTATCCCTAGCAAAATGCTTTGTACTTAGGAGGTACTTTATAATTGCTTGTGGAAATGAACATAGAGTTAACACTGACCTTTGAAAGCCTTGCTAGCACCTTCATCATATCATGAGGAAAAGGTTCCATTTTTTTTTTTTTGGCCTATCTTTTGTTTATCACAGAAACTTAGTTAGCTTCTCCTGGGCTGCTTTTATTGGTATGTTTTGTTCTGACATATCAATCACTTTCCAGAAAACCACCTCACCATATAGCTTTCCATAAAAAAAAAATAATAATCAAAACCACCTATTTCAGTGATTGTGACTGACAATGCATGTCACTTTCCATTTTTTTTAGTTTACCATTTTTTAACAGAAAAAAAGGATGTGTACTTTAATTTCAGTACTTTGGAACCAGCATTGCCCATTGGATTTGACCTGAGGTTTATTGCCTTTTGGCATTGTTTTCATTTACATTGTAGAATTCACTGTGTATATATTTTTTTATTCTATTTTCTTCACTCTGTATCACATCATACAAGTCTTCCTGTCTCTCTGAATTGTTCTTATTTGTCATTTCTTTCAGAGCAATAGTATATGATTACATTAACATACTACAATTTGTTGAGCCATTCTCTAATCATTGGTCTCATAGATGTTTTTTCTCCAGTTTTTTTGGTTTTGTTTTTTTTTGCTATTACTAATAGTACTGATATCAATACTTTGGTACATATGGGCCTTCTCTTTCTATCATTAGCCTCCTTTGGGTATAAACTGAAGAGTAAGTGCAGGATCAAAGGGTATAAAGAATTTAGTAACTTTTCTCCCATGATCCCAATTTTTTTTCCAGAATGGCAGGACCAACACTTAGTTCTACAATGAGCAATTACTGTGCCTATTCTCCCAGTAATTTATTTTTAATCTTTTTTAGTCTTTGTATTTTTATACCAAATAGAAATCATATTATCCTTAGACAAAATTATCTCAGTCATCTAACAATACAAATAATCATGCTAGCAGAATAACACTTTCAGAATGCCTACTGACATTTCCTTTCTGTAATTATCACAGAACTGTGCATTCATGTACATGTATTTATGAGTGTACATGTGCACAAAGCACATATGGAGAAGAAAAATGGAAAGGAAACAAGCTTTTATTAATCTATTGCTTCTGTGTGCTAGGTATTGTGCTAAGTGCTTTGCAAATATTATCTCACTTGATCCTCACAATAACCCAGTGAGGTACATGCTATTATCATCTTCATTTTTACAGATGAGAATACTAAGGTAGACAGAGATTAAATGACTTACCTGGATAACAGCTAAGCATCTGAGGCTGGATTTGAACTCAGAAATTCCTTATTTCAGGCCCAGTGTTCTATGAACTATGCCACCTACCAGCCTACAGTGAAACAGAGAAGATAGAGGGATCAATAGAAAAAGAGAGGGACAAAGAGAAAAATAAATGAAAGCTAACAAATATCTTAGAATTTACCTTCCCACCCAGGCTAACATCATGGGGAGCAAGCTTATCAGTGATGAATTCTTTTTCCTGATATGACAAAAAGCAAAATATATTTGGAAAAATTCAGATAGCCTTTATGTTCAGTTCAACAAACTTTTTTAACCATTATATACAAGGCACTTTATTAGATACTGGGCATACAAAATAAAAAATGAAAAAAACAATTCCTTCCCTCAAAGAGTTTACATCCCAAAGAGAAATACAACATATAAACAAGTAAGTACATAGAAGATAATTTAAAGAGGGACAGAGAATAATATCTAAGGTATCAGGAAAGGCATCCTATAGAAGGTGATACCTGAATTGAATCTAGTAAAAAGCTGGAGATTCTATGAGGAAGAAGTAAGAAGGGACTGTATTCCATATCTATGGGATGACTTGTGCAAAGGCAGGAATGTGGGCATGGAGGGAGGAGGGTAGAGATAGAATGCCAGTGTCAAAGAATGTCTAGCAGGCAATCTCCCTAGAAAATGGAGTGGACAAAAGGTCTGAGAAGATAGAATGAAGGCAGATTGTGAAGGGTTTTAATGCCAAGCTAAAGATATTGCATTTAATTCTGTTGTCAACAGGAGATAGAAAAGATTCTTGAGCAGTGGGGTGATATGGTCATCCCTTTATTTTGAGAAGATTATGTTGGGAACCCTATGCAAGATAGATTGGAGAAGGAGAGAGACTGGAAGTAGCATGTATGTGTTGGTTATAGGATATGAACTCTATCCTGAGAAAAAGCCGTAGAAATTGTAAGGTAGCATTTTTTTTTCAGTGTTTCAGAGTCACTGAAGGTGCTTATGAGATATTCTGTCTATTCATTCATTATTATCTAAATTAAAAAATTATAAAAGCTGGCAGTGAACCTCCTCACCATGTAACATAATAAATCAACTATCATATAGCCCTTTTTAAAAAAATGTCAGCCTTCTTACACCTTCTGCTTCCCGAGAGAATCTCACAGAAGCCAGAATTCATCTCACCAAGCAATGTGTACTATTCTTTTAAAGACCATTTTATATTTTCCTATTTGAAAGAGTTAAATTGGGGTGAGATGGCATAGTGAAGTTACTTTGGCTGGGGTTTCTGATTTCTTTGCCAAAGGAAGCAAGAAAAGTCTTCTGTGAGTGGGGGTGGGAGGTGGAGGAGATACTGAATAAGAATCACCAGCATCTTAAAATCCCTCTTTTATTTAGTTTCTAAACAGACCAAAGTGAAATGTGAACTGCAGCTTTAAGACATCTTCCAGAATTAATAAGCTCCAGGTGTATTGAAAACCATTAATTGCTTCTGAAGGGAGCAACAGGAGCCTTCTCCAAAAGCCTATTATTTGGAGGAAAGATCCTAAGCTGAATGTTTGCTGCCTCAGTGAGTTCCTATGGCAAAGGTATTCACGTGGTGCTCCAACTATGAAGTTTGAAAGGAATAACATGGGCGTAGAACTTTGTTGTAGTAGGATGAATACACTGAAGGCCCTGTAAAGGTAGTTGTTTGAATTACATGTATGTTAAACAGTTTCCAGAGAACACTTTCCATTTGAGGTTCTTGCACAATAAAACCTAAATTGCACTTTTACCTACTGAGACGAGTCTTTTAACTTGCATTTTTTCAAAAATAATAAATCCCCCTAATGATGACTGTGCAGCACTGTCACACTCTGACATAGTCAATTTCCTCAACCGTGTGTCATTAAAAGATGCAACTTACTTATTTATGATGATTAATAAGAATGAAATATGGATGAAGAAATGAATTATACAAATGCTATGTGGTACATAACAGGGATGGATACAAATTGCTAGGTTCTGATTGCCTGCAAGCCACTACAAACAATGGGTAACATAACATTTATTTTCAGTTGATTACCTGCCTGGATCTTCATGGGGAGGGCAGGATGTGAGAAAGTTTTGAGAAATATTTTGACACCTAGGTATTCTTTTTTTTAATTGTAGTTTTGTAAAATTATACTTTCTTTCCCCCCAGATTTCACTGTTGCTTTCACATCACATTATTTTAGGCAGGGTACAATACCTCAACCAATGCAGTCTGACATGATGTGTCAAATACTTTTGTCTCAGCTGACACAGAGATCCTAGATACCCTCCTGGTGATTTTCTTAAATATCCATAACTTAACATTTGGGATTTGTATGCTGAGCAAGTTAAGTGAATGAATGGCTCTTGCAGTAAACAGTACAGGTGCACGTGAAATGGGGTCAGGATAATAGGGAGGCTATTAGTTTTCAGAGTTTTAGATTCATCAAAGTTCATTGATGGGAGTATTTAAATTAATTGCTCCTGGTAATACATAGTAGTCTTGTTTCTGTATTTTCACTAAGAATATGTTTGTACAATGAAAAGCCTTTTGGACAGATAACCCAAAGACTCCCTCTGTGGTCTTACACAAATCACTTATCCTTCTTGGGCCTCAGTTTCCTTGCCTATAAAATGAGGATGTTGGACTAATTGGTATATGAGATACCTTTTAGTTTTCAATCTATGATTCCTATTTGGTGCACAGACAAAGAAGTGGGTGGAGGGTGGGTTGGTTTTTATCAAATGCTTGTTGACTGTACTTTCTTGATGTAGGGAACTGCCAGTGAGAAGCTCCCTTGATCAGTGTTGAACAGCAATCACTCAACAATTTACTGTATTAGAGTGTTCCCTGAGGCACTGAATGGTTAAATATTTGCCTAGGTCCACTCTGCTACTCACTGCTTGTGTAACATTTGTTAAGTCACTTAACCTTTGTAGGCTTCAGTTTCTTCATGTGGAAAATGAGGGGGTTAGATGAGATGACCTATAAGACCCCTTTTAGCTTTGTGATCCTGTGTATTCTACATGCCATAGTTTGAACTTATGTGCATCTGACTCTGACGTTAGCTTTTTATACACTATATTGCGTTGTCTCCTTACATATGATAAACATTTGATTTTTTAAAATATATTAAATAAGTGAAGTTTCTAAAATTTGAAAATGAGTTCATTTTGAACTAAATTATAAGTCTATAGAAGCCATCCCAGAAGTTCTCACAGGTTTGTCCTTGTCCAGCATATCATACTCAAAACAAGCAAACGAAAAAAGGTCACCTTCACATTCAAGAGCATGTAGGTGACTAGTCTTTGGAAAGTCTGTGTATGATTTTCTTTCTTCAAAGAAATCAAAAGGAAATTTTCTTCTTAAAATAGCCCCACCTTATCTTCTCCTGGGACATAACCAGAGAAACCACTATGTTCTCCAGCTGGGCATATGTGCTTGCTAGAACGTTCAACCAATGAAACCCACTTGAAGGATATTACCATTTCTGAACCAAATCACTGTCTGCTCATGCCCCGAGGGCATGATGCTGTTTTTAAGCTGTTTCCAAAGCCTTTTTCTAATTAATCCTTTCATAGATGTCATGTACACTATAGATGTTGACGCACATAAATTACATGACAAAGACTGAAACATAAAACTATTAGGGCTGAGCTACTAAGCTGAAGTAAAACAAAGTATAGAGTGTGCAATCATTTGGTTCTGTCATTGAAAACTTTGGATGGTTCTAGGTTCACAGTCTTCAGATACAGATTTTATAAAAATCTAGGAAGGCTTCCTTTTATATTTCAGGAAAGCACAGCAATGTCTTCCCATGAGGTGTAACCCAAGAAGAGAAAGTTTCTGGGTTTACTTTGCCCCTTCCTTGAGAGCTGGTTTGTAGTAAACTCCCTAGATGTGCCCTTCTACTTTCAGTGGGAAAAACAGGGTGAAAATACACTTTAGCCCACAAGGGAATTACTGAGAGGAAGCCTGGCATAATGGATAAAAGATTGGCTTGGGAATCAGGAAGACATGGGATCAAGTCTTACTTTTTTTTTTAATTAAATTTTATGTTTATTTTTAGTTTACAGCATTGAATTCCACAAGATTTGAGTTAAAATTTTCTCCCTGTCTTTCCCCTACCCACCACTCCAAAATAGTGATCCCACTGTATACCCCTCCCCCAATCTGCTCTCTCCTATATCTTCCCCCATCCCCCCCTCCGACTTTCCAGTAGGGCAAGATGGATCTCTATACCCCAGTGCCCATTGTATGTAAATATATATTTAAACATTTGATTTCAAAACTTTGAATTCCAGATTCTTTCTCTTCCTCCCTCATCACCCACCCTTACTGGGAAAATAAGCAATTCAATATAGGTTGTACATGTGTAGCTATGCAAAACATTTCCATAGTGGATATATCATGAAAGATAGACTATATTTCCCTCTATCCTATCCCACTTCCCCCCATTTGTTCTATTCTCTACTTTGACTCTGTCCCTTTTCAAAAGTGTGTGTTTCCAACTTCCCTCCCCTGCAACCTGCCATCCCTTCCATCATCCCCCTCTCATCCCCTTCCCCCCTACTCTCCTGTAGGGCGGGATACCCTGTTTAGTGTGTATGCCATTCCCTCCCTAAGCCAAATTCAGTGAGAGTAAGGTTGATTCATTCCCTTTTGCCTGCCTGTTCTACCCCTCCATTGTAACAGTTTTCCCTTGCTTATTTTATATCAGATAATTTACCCCATTCTATGTCTCCCAATCTCCTCTCATTATATTCCTCTCTCACCTCTCAATTTCACCTTTTAAGTATCATCCCTTCCTATTCAATTGGTGCTGTGCCCTCTGTCTATGTATACCTGTACACATATATACACATACTCACATATGTATTCATATGCTCAAATACCCTCCTATGTAGACACACACACATTTATATTCCCCTAAACTATACTCATACTAAGAAAAGTTTCATAAGTTACAATTATCGTTTTTCCATGTAGGCATGTAAATAGTTCAACTTTGATAAATTGCCAGATCCTGTGTTATCCTGATTGTGTTTCCACAATATTCAAATTGTTTCTTCTTGGCTGCTTTTAATATTTTCTCCTTGATCTGGGAATTCTAGAACCTGGCCATAATATTCCTAGGAGTTTTCTTTTTGAGATCTTTTTCAAGGGGTGATCAGTGGATTCTTTCAACCTCTATTTTGCCCTCTGGTTCTAAAACATCAGGGCAATTTTCCTTGAGAATTTCTTTAGGGATGATTTCTAGGTTGTTTTTTTGATAATGGCTTTCAGGTAGTCCAATAATTTTAAAATTATCTCTCCTGGATCTATTTTCCAGGTCAGTGGTTTTTCCAATGAGATATTTCACATTGCCTTCTATTTTTTTTTCATATGTTTGGATCTGTTCAATGGTATCTTGATTTCTCATAAAGTCACTAGCTTCCATTTGCTCCAATCTAATTCTGAAGGAATTTGATTCTCTTCAGTGAGCTTATGAGATTCTTTTTCCATCTGGCAAATTTGGCTTTTTAAGGCGTTCTTCTTCTCATTGGCTTTTTAAGACTCTTTTGCCATTTGAGTTGGTATATTTTTTTAAGGTGTTATCTTCTTCAGTAAGGTTGTTTACTCTCTTTTCATGATTTTCTTGCATTGTTCTCATTTCTCTTCCCAATTTTTCCTCCACTTTTCTTATTTGATTTTCAAAATCCTTTTTAAGCTCCTCTATGGCCTGTAAGTAGTTCGTAATTTTCTTGGAAGCTTTCGGTGAAGGAGTTATGACTTTGTCTTCCTCCTGTTCCATGCTTTGATCCTTTTTGTCCCCAAAAAAGGAATCCAAAGTCGGATTGCTGTGCTTGCTTTGCTTCCTTTGCTTGCTCATGTTGCCAGTCAATTACTTGACTTTTGAGCTTTTTTCCACAGTAGAACTTGCTTCCAGAGAGGAGAGATTTGTCCCAAATCACTGGGGTTTTTGCAGCTGCCAGAGCTATTAGTTGGGTGCCCTCTCAGAAGCTTCCATTGGCTCTGGCACACTGGTTACATACACCAGGACCTCCACCCTACAGAGTGATCCAGATCCAAGCAGGTTAAAGCAAGAGAAATTACTGCTCAGACTGGTCATATGGTCTCCCTACAATCTGCAGGCCAGTAGCTCTGAAGCAGCCATGTAGCAGTGGCCACTGTGCCTCAGCTGCTTCTCTCTCTGGGGGCAGAGGCCGGGCTGCACTCCTTGACCCCCTGTTCCCACAAAGTCCCCACTGAACTCTCACTTTGTCTTTGGCATTTATAGGTTGATAATTCTGGAGACCACCATAGCTGTGGTGATCCACTCTCCCAAAGTCCCTCTAGCTGCTGCTGGTCAGGCTGCCCTGAGGCTAAAACCGAAGACTTACATGGGGCTGGGCTTGGTTCCCAGTGTGCTGCAATGGACCCTTCATGTTGGCCTGCCAGGCTTTCTTCAGTGGTAAGTTTGTTTCTCTTTGTCACTTTGTGGATTCTGTAGCCCTAAAGTTTGTTTAGAGTCATTTTTTTATAGGTATTTGAGGTGGTTATGGGGGGGCATATGGAGTTTTCTTTCTTCTACACTGCCATCTTGGCTCCACCCCTTAGTCTTTCTTTTGACATATACTGGCTGTGAGCACCTGGGCAAGTCATTTGCCCTCTCAATGCTCTCAGAAAAATTTTAAAAGTATGTTATAGATTAGCTGTTGAATTGCATCTTTTGAAAGAGTTTCCACCCACCCAGAAACACCTGGCCGTGTAACCTTGAGCAAGTTACTTTACCCCAATTGCTTGGGGAGGCCAGGTGGCTCAGCAAGTAAGAGTACCAGCCCCAGTGTTGGGATGACCTGGGGATTGAATCTGGGCTCAGATACTGAGCACCACACCCATAAATAACTGGCTGTGTAACCTTGAGCAAGTTACTTAACCCTGATTGCTTTAAAAAAAAAGTTTCCACACCAAGAATTCCCTCCACCAACAAAATCACAGATGGAGAGGGAGAGAGAGAAAATACCAATTGATGATATACTATGTCTGTATTTATCAGATGAAAGTATTATTTTTAAAATAATTGATCTGTTTTATGAGTTACCATGACCAAATAATTCATTAGTTAGCAACCAGAATATTGGTAATAAGTCTCTGAACTTAAGCTAGTTCTTACATAACAGACACGCATATCTGAATCCAGATTTGAAGTCTTTTAAACTGGGTAAAAGTTGCTAGAGCAACCAGGTTCAACTTTCTTCCCTAGTGACTTCTACATAATTCATTTTATCTTAGAGACAATGTAGAGACAAAAACATAGTAAATCTGGGTTCAAATCCCACTTCAGAATGGAAATACTGAAAAAAAGAAAAGGAAGGGTGGCTAGGTGGCACAGTGAGTAAAGCACTGGCCCTGGAGTCAGGAGGACCTGAGTTCGGTTCCAGCCTCAGACACTTAACACCCACACATAAAAAAAAACAACTAGCCATGTAACCTTGGGCAAGTTATTTAACCCCAATTGCCCTCCAAAAGGCAAAGGAAAAAAAAAAAAAAAAAACGGAAAGAAAAGGAAGAAGAGGAGAGAAAAGAAGGAAAGGAGCTTAGCAGTACCAGGTCTTATACTATACTACAAAGCATATTCAACAAAATTGTCTATCCAACAAAATTTGCCTGTTCAACAAAAATTGCTATGAAAGTGGAAAACAACCCTTCATAAACCATGCTGCATCTCACATTGTATTCCAAGTAAAGCTTCAAAAAGGTGTAGATATAAAGGGTAAAATCATAGGCCAATTAGAAAGTAAGAAAAAAAATTTCTATTCAAATTTGTAGATAAGGGAACAGTTCATGACTACACAAAATATAGAGAATCACAGAAATTAAAATGGACAATTTTTATTACATTAAAAAGGTTTTTGCAAATAAAACCAATGCAGCTAAAATGAGAAGAGAATCAAGTAACTGGGGGGGGGGGATCATTGCAACAAGTTTCTTTGCAAGGGTTTTAATATTCAAGATATTAAAAGAACTGATTCAAATTTATAAGAACAAGAGCTATTCCCCAATTTGTAAATGGTCAATGGGTATGATCAGGCAGTTTTTTGGTATTGATAGCTACATGATAAAAAGAAATGCTCTAAATCACTAATAATTAGAAAGCAAGTCTGAGGATCTAACTCACACCCATCAGATTGATAAAGTTGACAAAAAAAGGAAAATGAGAAATGCTGGAGGAACTGTGGCAAATATACATTGGTGGTGACTTTGAGATTTGGTCTAGCCATTTTGGAAGTCATTTTGGAACTATGCTCTGAAATTTATCAAACTGTATCTGCCATTTGACCAGTGATACCACTACTAGGCCTATGCCACAGAGAGATAAAAGAAAGAGTAAAAGGACCCATAGGTATAAAAATATTTATAGAAGTTCTTTTTATGGTAGAAAAGAATGGAAATTAAAGGGGGGAGAAATCAGATTTTCATTGATTGAAAAAAATTAAATTTAAGACGAAAAAAAATTCCATTGTAGACATACAAGTCTCTTAAACTCTCTTTGCCTCATTTACCGCATCTCTAAATGAGAAGTTGAAATTGGCTGACTTTAAAGGTCTCTTCAAGCTTGGATCTGTGATTGTATGCTACTGTGAATAGAAACATCATGTTATACAATTGACCCACTCTGAGAATTTATTCTGATTTCATCTTCTATTCTTTTATTCAGGTCTCAGTCTTTTTGCTAATATTTTATTTAAAATTTTTGCATCTATATTCATGAGGGAAATCAGTCTATAATTTTCTTTCTCTATTTTGTCTCTTCCCAATTTAGGTATTAGTACCATATTTGTGTCGTAAAAAGGATTTGGTAGGACTTTTTCTTCTCCAATTTTCCCAAGTAGTTTGTAAAGCATTGGAATCAATTTTTTCTTTAAATGTTTGGTAGAATTCACTAATAAATCCATCTGGCCCTGGAGATTTTTTCCTAGGGAGTTCGTTGATGACTTGTTCAATTTCTTTTTCTGAGATGGGGTTATTTAAGTAGTTTACTTCCTCTTCAGTTAATCTGGGCAACTTATATTTTTGTAAATATTCATCCATTTCACTAAGATTGTCAAATTTATGTGCATACAATTGGGCAAAATAATTCCTAATTATTGCCTTGATTTCCTCTTCATTGGAGGTAGATTCATCCTTTTCATTTTTGATACTGGTAATTTGGTTTTCTTCTTTCTTTTTTTTTATCATATTAACTAAAGGTCTATCAATCTTATTGTTGGTTTTTTTTTTCATAAAACCAGCTCTTAGTTTTATTTATTAATTCAATAGTTATCTTAAATTCAATTTTTATTAATCTCTCCTTTGGTTTTCATTATTTCTAATTTAGTATTGAATTGGAGATTTTCAATTTGTTCTTTTCCTAGCTTTTTCAGTTCCATGCCCAATTTATTGACCTCCATTTTCCCTATTTTACTTATGTATGCATTCAGGGATATAAAACTTCTCCTAAGAACTGTTTTTGCTGCATGCCACAAGTTTTGGTATGTTGTGTCATTATTGTCATTCTCTTGAATGAAGTTACTGATTGTTTCTATAATTTCTTGTTTGACCCACTCATTCCTTAGTTATTTAGTTTCCAATTAGTTTTTAGTCTATCTTTCCATGGCCCTTTATTACAAATAATTTTTATTGAATCATGATATGAGAAGGATGCACTTAATATTTCTGCCTTTCTGCATGGAAAGGTTTTTATGCCCTAGAACATGGTCAATTTTTGTGTATGTGCCATGTAGTGCTGAGAAGAAGGTATATTCCTTTTTATCCTAATTCAGTTTTCTCCAGAGGTCTACCATATTTATCTTCTCTAAGATTCTATTTACCTCCTTAACTTCTTTCTTGTTTATTTTGAGGCTAGATTTATCAAGTTCAGAGAGGGGGAGATTGAGGTCCCCCACTAGTACAGTTTTGCTATCTGTTTCTTCCTCTAACTCCCTTAACTTCTCCTCTAGGAATTTGGATGGTGTACTGCTTGGTGCATAAATGTTTAGTAATGATATTGCTTCATGTTCAGTGGTGTCTTTCAGGAGGATAGAGTTTCCTTTATTATCTCTTTTAATTAGATCTATTTTTGCTTTTGCTTTGTCTGAGATAAGGATTGCTACCTGCTTTTTTTACTTTAGCTGAGGCATGATATATTTTACTCCAGCCTTCCTTTTACCTTTACCCTGTGTGTATCCTCCTGTTTCAAATGTGTTTCTTGTAAATAGAATATTGTAGGATTATTGTTTTTATTACATTCTGCTATTCACCTCCATTTTATGAGAGAGTTCATCCCATTCACATTCACAGTTATGATTACTTTCTGTCTTTCCCTCTGTCCTATTCCCTCCCCTGTTTATGCTTTTATTTTTCCCTTTCTCCCTTCCCCTCCTTAAGAGTTTTCCTTTTGACCACCTCCTCCCTCAGTATTCCCTCCTTATCAGCTCCTTTTTATCCCTCCCCTTTCTTCCCTCTTACTACTTCTTCCCTCTCTTTTAACACCTCACCCCTGTAATGCCACGTACAGAAGCTTTCCAGAGGACTGCTACTATGAACAATTCACAATGTTACAGCTTATATTCACAACAGTTTATCATTACAATAACCACAGAGTTTTCACCAGAGTGTTCACAATATTTAGAAAAAAGAAACAGTCATCTCAAAGTACAATAGTCAAAATCTTCCACTGATGGGGCACACTTAAGTTAACTCAATCAGTCACTTATTCAGCAATCGATTACTAAATATCATACACAAACCCTCCACCCCTAGGTCAATAGTAAACTATAGTTTCATCATTACTAAGTACCCATGGAGAGGCCTTTTCATCTTGACTTGGGGCCTGTTTTCAGATTCCCTGGATCCCCTTCCATGGTCTCAGATTCTACCTGGATTCACCAGACTGTCACCTGGGTTCAATGGCAGACAGCTCCCAGTTCCTTGTCCAGCTCTCTGGGTAGGTCTTGCTTCACAATGAAGTTCACAGAGTCCAGCCCATCTCAACTTCTTCATAATTTCTGCTCCCAGGAATTCAACGGTAAACCAAGCCACAAACAAAGTCTCAGCATCCTGGTCATGCTTTCTATCTTCTGCTTCCTCAGTCTTCTCCTGGGCTCCTGGGCTCCTGCTCAGAAGAAACTCCACCACCACAAGTTCTCAGGAAATTCTGGCTCAGTTCTCCATTCTGTAGCTGCTCTTCCACCAGATGCTGATCCCAAGAAATTCTGACTATGCCTCTCTGGGGCTTTTTTTATACACAGCATTAACTACTTCCTGTTTTAGCCAACCCCTTCCTGTTATGTCAGCAACAGGAGACAGGAGTTCATATCTTCTGTTTCCCCAACAGAGGCTTGATCAGTTTCTAAGTGCTAAGTGCCTGCTACCTTTGCCAATTCAAAGGTGGTCTTCAAATTCAAATTACATTACCATTATACCCCCTTTTTAGCCCTTCCCCCCTCCTACTGCCTGTAGGGTATGATAGATTTTTGTTCTTAATGTAGTATGTTATTTCTTCATTGAACCAAGATTGACAAGAATAGATCTCATGCAATGCTCCTCTCCCTCCCCTCTTTCCCTCTATTATGATAGGTTTTATGTCTCTTCTTGATAGAGTCCTTTACCTAACTGATTATGTTATTCCCTCCTTATACCAGAACCAATGAGGGCAAAGCTCATATAAAGTTCATCTCCTTCCCTTCTTTCCCTCTACTAAAAAATATTTTTATGCCTCTTTGTGTAGCATAATTTACCCTTTTCTGCTTCATTCTTTCCTCTTCTCCCATTGCAGTCCCTTTGCACCTCTTAATAAGGTTTTTATCATTGTGTTTTTTAATTTATACCCACACCCTCTATCTATATCCCTTTTAATTGTTGCCATAAGTATACAATTCTCAATATTAACAGGTATCAGTTTCCCATATAGGGATGTAAACCATTTGTTCTTATTAAATAGCAAGGTGTGTGTGTGTGTGTGTGTGTGTGTGTGTGTGTGTGTGTGTTTTCCCTCTTTACCTCACTATGTCTCTCTTGAGTCTTGTATTTGAAGATTGAATTTTCCATTGAGCTCTGGCTTTTTCATCTCCTTGCCTGAAAGATTATGTTCAGTTTCACTGGGTAGCTGATCCTTGGTTGTAACACAAGCTCTTTTCCTTTGCAAAATATCATATACCAGTCCCTCCAATTTTCAATGTAGAAGCTGCCAGATCCTGTGCAATCTTCACTGTAGTTCCACGACATTTGAATTGTTTCTTTCCGGCTGCTTGCAGTATTTTCTCCTTTACCTGATAGTTCTGGAATTTGGCTACAACATTTTGCAGAGTTTTCAATTTGAGATCTCTTTCAGGAGGTATCCAGTGGATTCTTTTGAAATCTATTTTACACTCTGGTTCTAGAAACTCTTAGCAGTTTTCCTTAATGAGCTCTTGGAAGATGTTGTCCAGGCTCTTTTTTTAATCATGATTTTTTAGTAGACCAATAATTCTTATATTATCTCTCCTGGATCTGTTTTCCAGGTCAGTTGTTTTTCCATTGAGATATTTTGCCTCTTTTTCTAATTTTTCATTCTTGATGTTTTGTTTGACTGATTCTTGATACCTCATAGAGCCATTAGCTTCAACTTGGTTGATTCTATTTTTTAATGAATTATTTTCCTCAGTTTTTGAAGCTCCTTTCCCATATGTTCAGATTTCATTTTTAGGGATTTATTTTCCCAGTTAGATTTTGAACCTCTTTTTCCATTTCACACATTTTTCTTTTTAAGGAGCTGCTTTCTTCATTGAAATGTTTTTCTCTTTTCTCAATTTTGATTTCAAAAATATTAGTCAGGGCAGAGCCAAGATGGTGGCATAGAAGCAGAAAAACTCTGTGTGCTCCCCCCATAACCACCTCAAACACCTATAAAATATGACTCTAAACAAATTTTAGAGCTACAGAACCCACAAAGTTACAGACAGAAACAAACGTCCCGCTAAAGGCAGCCCAGCAGGCAGACAGGAAGGGTCCATTGCAGCTTGCTGGGAGCTAAGCACAGCCCCCTGTGAGCCATGGGTTTTAGCCCCAGGGTGGCCCCAACCAGCAGCAGCTGGAGAGAACTTCAGGAGAGTGGTCACCAGCAGCTGTGGCAGTCTCAAGAATTATCAACCCATAAATGCCAAAAACAAAGTAAAAGGTCAGTGTAGAACTCTGTTGGAACTGGGGAGGATGGAGGAGCAGGTCTGGTCTCTGCCCTGAGAGTGAGAAGTTGCAGAGGCACGGCAGCCATGTAGCTGCCTCCACATGGCTGCTTTAGAGCTCTTGGCCTGCAGATAATTTGGGGGGACAAAGTGACTGTTTAGAAGGTAATCACTCTTGCTTTAACCTGCCCGGATCTGGATTGCAGTCTTGCATGGTAGTCCTGAGGTGTATGACCAGTGAACCAGAGCTTGTAGGGGTTGTAGAGGTGGTGCCCTACTAATAGCTCCAGCAGCTGTGAACAACCTCTGTGATTTGGGGAAAAAAACACTCCTCTCTTGAAGCAGAGTTCTACCATGACAAACAGCTCAAAAGTCAAGTAATTGACTGGCAACGTGAGCAAGCAAGGGAAGCAAAGGAAGCACAGCAATCCAACTTTAGATTCTTTTTTGGGGGGACAAAAAGTATCAAAGTATGGAACAGGAGGAAGACAACAAAGTCAGAACTCCTGCATTAAAAGCTTCCAAGAAAAATATGAATTGGTTACAGGCCATGGAAGAGCTCAAGAACAATTTTGAAAATCAAGTAAGAGATGTGGAGGAAAAATTGGGAAGAGAAATGAGAATGATGCAAGAAAAGCATGAAAAGAGTCAACAACCTTGAAGATACCTTAAAAAATATACTAACTCAAATGGCAAAAGAGGCTTAAAAAGACAATGAGGAGAAGAATGCCTTAAAAAGCTGAATTTACTAGATGAAAAAAAATCTCAAAAGCTCACCGAAAAGAATTATTCCTTCAGAATTAGACTGGAGCAAATGGAAGCAAGTGACTTTATGAGAAATCAAGATACTATTAAACAGATCCAAACAAATGGAAAAAAAATAGAAGGCAATATGAAATATCTCATTGGAAAAACCACTGACCTGGAAAATAGATCCAGGAGAGATAATTTTAAAATTATTGGACTACCTGAAAGCCATGATAAAAAAAAAAGAGCCTAGAAATCATCCTTAAAGAAATTCTCAAGGAATATTACCTTGATGTTTTAGAACCAGAGGGCAAAATATAGTTTGAAAGAATCAACCAATCACCTCTTGAAAAAGATCTCAAAAAGAAAACTCCTAGGAATATTATAGCCAGGTTCTGGAATTCCCAGATCAAGAAGAAAATATCACAAGCAGCCAGGAAGAAACAATTTGAATATTTTGGAAACACAATCAGGATAACACAGGATCTGGCAGCTGCTACACTGAGGGATCAAGGGGCTTGGAATATAATATTCTGGAGGTCAAAGGAGATGGGATTAAAACTAAGAATCACCAAGTCAGCAAAACTGGGTATAATGTTTTAGGGGAAAATATTACCATTCAATGAAATAGAGGACTTTCAAACATTCTTGATGAAAAAAACAGAGTTGAATAGAAAATTTGATATTCAAATACAAGAAGCAAGAGAAGCATAAGAAAGTAAACAGGGAAAAGAAATAAAGTTGAACTATTTACATGTCTACATGGAAAAACAATAATTGTAACTTATGAAACTTTTCTCAGTATGAGGATAGTTGAAGGGAATATAAATCTCTATATAGGAGGGTATATGTGCATATGAATACATATGTGAGTGTGTGTATATATGTGTACAGGTATACATAGACAGAGGGCACAGGATCAATTGAATAGGAAGGGATGATATTTAAAAGGAGAAATTGAGAGGTGAGAGAGGAATATAATGAGAGGAGATGGGGAGAGACAGAATGGGGTAAATTATCCCATATAGAAGTGGCAAGGGAAAAACTGTTACAGTGGAGGGGAAGAACAAGAAAGCAAATGGGGAGTGGGTCAACCTTACTCTCAGTGAATTTGGCTTAGGGAGGGAATGACATACACACTAAATAGGGTATCTCACCCTATAGGAGAGTAGGGGGGAAGGGGATGAGAGGGGGAATGATGGAGGGGAGGGCAGGTTGGGGGGAGGGTAGTTAGAAGCACACACTTTTGAAAAGGGACAGAGTCAAAGTAGAGAATAGAACAAGTAGGGGAGTGGGATAGGATGGAGGGAAAGTCAGTCTTTCACAATATATCCATTATAGAAATGTTTTGCATAGCTACCCATATACAATCTATATTGAATTGTTTATCTTCCCAGTTAGGTTGGGTGATGAGGGAGAAAGGGAAGAATCTGGAACCCAAAGTTTTAAAATTAAATGTTTAAAAAATTATTATTATTACTATTTCTTTATATGCAACTGCGAAATAAGATATACAGGCACTGGCATATGGAGATCCATCTTTGGCCTTCTGGAAAGTTGGAGGGCTGATGGGGGAGACTATAGGAGAGAGTAGATTGGGGAAGGGGGTATACAGTGGGATTGCTGTTTTGGGGTGGTGGGTAGGGGAAAGACAGGGAGAACATTTGTAACTCAATCTTGTGGAAATGAATGTTGTGAACTAGAAATAAACATAAAATTTAATTTTTGAAAAAATAAAACAAACCCAAAAAATTAGTCAATTTATCTTCTATCTCTCTAATTTGGTTTTTAAAGTCCTTCTTGATTTCTTTGAAGAACACTTTCTGGGCTTGAGACCATTTCATATTCCCCTTTGATGCTTCAGCTGTGGGTGTAGAGTCAATGCTGTCTCTTTCTGAATTTGGTTCCTCCAACTGGCAATAATAGGATTCTAGAGTCTTTGTCTTTGCAATCTGTGTTTTACCCATTTTGAGGCAGGGCCTTAGCCATACCCTTCGTCTAAGACTCCTAAGCCTTCGCTATTTTAACATTTTGCTCTGGGGCAATAATTTCTGTGTTTTCAGGGTCAGAGGTGGGGGATTGGTTAGCAGGTTTCACTCTGCCATCCTGGTCCTTGGAAGTTCGGATAGGCGCTTTTAAAATTTCCAGGCTGTGAGTTGATAGTCCCATGAGTAGCTGCTGCCACTGCCATGGGCCCTGCATTTTTGTCTCTTACCCACCTCTGACAGATCACAGTCCTGAGGTGATAGGCCTGGGAATGGCCCTTGCTTTTGGGAGATCAACTTGCTGATGCATTGTTCGCCTCCACACATTGCGCCTCAGGTCTCAATCTTTCCATTTTCTTTAAGTAAGTAATGTTACTTCATGAAATAAAATCTATTTCAATAGCTTTCTCCAGCCACTCATTTGATATATCTTTATCTGGTTTATAACCTTATTTCATTGTCTCACTGCTTTGTCTATGAGTAGGAGGGCTGACAGAGTATAGCAGAAAGAAACCTAAACCACGAGTCAGGAGATCTGGAGTCTAATTCTCCTTCTAACACTAACTCATTGTCATCTCAGGTTTTCACTTTACCTCTCTAGACCTCAAATGTAAATCACACCATAAATAGGATGCATTACCATCTGCTTTGCTCCTATACCCTAAGGACCAGTGGATTTTTCCATCTCTCTTGCAGTTGAAACTTCCTATATGGGTTTTCTCCCCTTATTCGAATGCAGACTCCTTGAGAGTATTAAAAAGTCAAGTCAACAAATATTAATTATGTACCTACTATGTGCCAGACATTGTGGGAAAACAAAATAGTCCCTACTCTCAAGGAGCTCACAGTTGAATAGGGAAGACAGCATGCAAACAAATATGTGCAAACAAGACATAGATAGAATAAATTGGAGATTATCTCAGGGGGAATAAATTAAGATTAAGGAGGACCTGGAAAAGTTTTTTGCAGAGGTAGGAATTTAGGTGAGACTTGAAGAAAGCTAGAGAAGTAAGAGACAGAGATGAGGAGGAAAAGCACAGAGGATATAGACAGTGAAAGTGTCCAGTGTGAAGGGGCAGAGTTTTATGCAGGAAGATCAGCACAAAGAGAAGTGTCATTGAATCACTAAGTAAATACACAGAGAAGGAATATGAAGACAGGAAAGGTAAAGCTTATCATAGTGCTTTGCACATAGACTTTGATAAATGCTTTTTGATTCATTCATTCATTCACACATTCATTATTTAGCTGTAAATGATTTCTTGGATGATCTTTAACAACATTTTCAGTTCCAATATTCTATAACTTTATAGGATTTTAATATTCATTGGCCCTTTCTGAAGTTCTATGTCAGTGTCACATTGTATCATGAACATGACCCCAGGTTTGTTGTTGTTTTTAATCTTTTTTTTTTTTAAATGAAGATGACCGTAGAACCAGCATAGAAAGTATAGGAAAAATCAGCACATCCTACTTCCCCACAAAACTACAAAGACCTAAGAAGACCATAACGATGAAACCTAAGGAGGAACAAAAATGCAGCATTTTTCCAGCACAGGATCATGAACTTGACCTACAGGTCAGTGGCCATCAATGGAACTGTGAAACAGCAGTGGCCCAGAGCAAGATCTCTCAAGCTTAGACTAGTGCCATTGTTCTGAAATATAGAACTGGATCATGGACTCATCCTTTGGTCTAAACCAGCAGCTCTGTTGCTCTGACCCCTAAAGATCCTTCCAGCTAGCTGATCAAAGCACTAGAGCCAGCAATTCTGCTGCATACCTAGGCACAAGTATGCCTAGACTCAAACAAGACTCTAGAGCCTAGGAAGTCCATGAAGACAGCAATCAACTACATGGGACCTCTTAGGTCCTGCTGAAAATGCAAAGATCACTGGCCCAAGTCACCCCTATGATTCTTTTTTTTTTCATTTTTCAAATGCTTTATTAACTTCTGATTTACATCATTCGTTTCTGCCAGATTTTGAGTTACAAATTTTCTCCCCATTTTTCCCCTACCCACTGCCCCAAAATAGCAGTCCCACAGTATATCCCCTCCTCCAATCTGCTCTCTCCCATATTTTCTCCCATATCTCTTTTGACTTTTCCAGTAGGGCATGCTGCACTCCTATGATTCTTAAAGAACACAGAACTTAATACAGAGAGAAAGAAGCATCAGAACCAAAAGAAATAAAATCATAATCAAACAAGTCCCTGACATACACTCCAGAAGTATATAGATCCTGGAAGCAAGGCTAGAAGAGTGAGAAAACAGAAAAGATTCATATCACAAAGAGCTATTATAGTACCGGTGATGGCCAAGATACAAATCCAGAAGAGGAGGACTCCCTAAAACCTATAAACAAAGATTCCAAATACCAGATATCCACAGCTTGGTTACAAGATCAATTATAATTCCTAGAAGAAATTAAGCAAGAGGGGCATTTTTACTTGTTTGTTGTTGTTGTTGTTTTGCTCTTTTTTTGAAGGGCATTGGGGTTAAGTGATTTGCCCAAAGTCACACAGCTAGTACGTGTATTGTGTCTGAGACCAGATTTGAACTCAGGTCCTCCTGACTCCAGGGCCAGTGCTCTATTCACTGCACCACCTAGCTGCCCCTTGTTTTTGTTTTTTTTGAAGAGGGGCATTTTCAAGTAAAATATAATTTTACAAATGAAATGAACACTAGAAAAAAAAAAGAATTGGGAAAGAAATGAAAGATATGGAGAAAATGATTATAAATGGAATTAACAGATTAGGACAAGAGCTGCAAAACCTTAACCTGAAAATTAAAATAGACCCAAACAAAAGTTAATGACTCCATGAGATAATACTAAATAATGAAACAAAAGAAAGGATAAAAAAAATAGAAAGTGTAAGAGATCTCTTATCAAAAATTATAAACCAAGAAAACAGATCAAGGGGAGATCATTTAAGGATCTTTTGATTACCTAAATCCTATGACCAAAAAAAAGAACCTAGTTAGCATATTTCAAGAAATCAAGAAAAAAACCTGCCTAGATATATTAGGTCAAGAGATCTCAGTGAAAATAAAATGAATCCACCAGTTATTTTCTTAAAAAAAAAAAAAAAGAAAAGAAAACTCCCAGGAATGTCCAAAATCCTGAATTTTCCAGGGCAAAGAAAAATACTGTACGGAGCCAGAATTAAATAAGGATTTAAGGAATAAAGAGAAAGTCAGAATCAAATACAATTTAGCATCTACCGCTATAAAGGATCAGAGAATATCACAAAAGGTAAAAGACATAGGCCTGAAACCAAAAATAACTTACTTTTAAAAATGGCCTTTCAATGAAATAAAAGATTTCCAAGAATTCCTGATAAAAAGTTGAGTAGGAACTTTTAAATATTGCATAAACACTGAAATTAAGAGAAACATACAAGGTAAGTATGTGAGCAATCAGAAAGGACTACCAGGCGTGGGAAACCTGAGTCCTCGAGGTCACACATAACCTTCTAGGTGCTTAGGTGCAACCTTTTGACTGAGTCCAAGGTTCACAGGATAAATCCTTTATTAGGGTGATTTGTTCTCTGAAGTTCAGATTCAGTCACAGGGCCACAGTCGAGGACTTAGAGGGGCTACGTGTGGCTTCAAGGCCAAAGGTTCACCCTTCTGGCCCTAGACAAATGTGAAGTATTTACATTCTAATGGGGACTGCAATTTATATTGATGCAAAATTTTATAAAGAACTTAATAGCTGAGGCTACAGCAATATATCTGAAAGATTATACACTATGTATGACCAGGATGAATCTATACCAGGAGTGCAGGGCTACTTTACTTTCAGAAAACTATATATATAATTGATCATATTGATAAAAACAAGAAAAATCATATGATTAAATCAATAGATACAGAAAAAGCTTTTGACAAAATAAAACAATTATTTCTGTTTAAAAAATATAGAAATTTAAAGAATTCTTTTCTTTCATTTGATAGGAGAAAAGCAAGGGTGTCTACTCTAACCATTATTTTATAAAGCAGTAAAATGCTAATAATAGCAATAAGACTAGAAAAGAAATTGAAGGAATAAGCATAGGCAGAGAAAATAAAATGACTTTTTGCAGATTTTATGATAGCTTACTTAGAGAACACTAGAGAGTCAACTAAAAATTAATTGAAATTACTTTGACTAAGTTGTAGGATATAAAATAAATCCAAATAAATCATCAACATGGGACGGCTAGGTGGCACAGTGAGTGGAGTGCTGGCCCTGGAGTCAGGAGGATGTAAGTTCAGGTTCCACCTCAGACACTATATATTTACTAGCCATGTGACCTTGGGTGGGTCACTTAACCCCAATTGTCCTGCCAAAAAAAATCATCAACATATCTGTATATTACCAAGAAAGTCCATCAAGAATGAAAAGAAAAATTCATTTGGAATAACTACAGACTGCATAAAATACTTGAGAATCTATCTACTAAGACACACAGGAACTTTATGAATACAATTACCAAATACTTTATTCAGTAACAGTGGCAGGCCTAAATAATTAGAAAAGTGTTAATTACTCATGAGTAAACCATTTCAATATAATAAAAGTAATAGTACTGCCTAAGTTAATGTACTTATTCAGTGTCACACCAAATCAGAAATGTATTATTTTATGGAGCTATAGAAAAATATAACAAAATTAATCTGGAGAAAAAATAAAGTATGTCAAGGGCAGTAATTTTTTAAAAGTAGGAGGGAAGGTGGCCTAATAGCACTAGATTTCAAATTATACTACAAAACAATAATTATCAAAACAATTTAGTACTGGTTGAAAAAAATAGACTGATCAGTGGAACTGATCTGATAAACAGCATACAGAAGAAAGTGAAACTAATAGCTTAGAGTTCAGTAAACCCTAAGACCACAGCTATTTGGATAAGCACTTATTATTTGACACAAACTACTTGGAAAACTGGAAACTAGAATGGCAGAAATTGGGTTTAGACCAACACCTCACACTATGTACCAAGATAAGTTCTAAATGGATGCATGGCTTAGAAATTAAAGATCACATCAGAAAAATAGTAGAAAAAGGAAGAAATTACCTCAAATCTGTGGCTAAGGAGAGTACATGACAGAAAGATAGAGAAGATGACAGAAGATAAAATTTAGAAGTATTTGCAAAAAAAAAGGCAACTAAGATTAGAAGGGGAAAAATTCTTTGCCACAAATTTCTCTGATAAGTCTCATTTCCAATTCATATAACTAATTCAGTTTGATTTCTTCTTCTGTATTTTACTGTGTGCATGACCTTGGCCAAGTCACTTCATCTCTGTGGGCATTAGTTTCCTTATTTGTAAAATGAAGACAATAGATTTCAACAAATGTCCCTCTTCTAGCTAGAAGTCTATGAGCCTATAAAAATAAAGATGTATAAAGGGATAAAGCCTGTTATGTGACCACTTGTTTGCCACTTAACTTAATGTTGTGCATGTAGTAGGTTCAAAATAATTATATGTTGAATTAACTGAGTCTTTTTTTCTTTTGTCTTAAGATTTATTTTTATTTTTAAAGACCCTCTAATGCATTGTTCTTTTCTAAATTCTAGGCCACAACTCAAAATAATGCTGTAGCTACCCAAAACCCAGCTCAAATATTTTGATTAATAACTCTTCTTCACACATGATAGTAATAGCAATTCTTTTTTGGGTGTTTGATGACATTTCAAAGGTGAATTCATCAAGACAGAGGAAACACTACAAGCAGTTTCCCCTTCCCACCCCTGAAGTCAGAATAAATTGTGGAGCCTGGAGACACATCCAGGGTCCTGAAGGCTGACAGCTGTGTTTACAGAGAAATCAATTCCCTTTACAAAGAGCTGCCCCCAGTTGAGTTTGTCACACCTGTCAATCAGTTCCAGCTATTAGCCAATCTGAGAGCATGCACAGAAGCCTAGCTAATGAAACTAAGGAAAACAAAAAGGGAAACTGGGTTTGGTCACAGTGGCAAGGGTGCTGGTAAGGTGGCAATCCAGCTTTCCCATTTGTGGAAGAGGCCTCTGATTCTAGAGAGATTGGAGTCTCATGCAACAGCATTGTTCATTCAGCTTGAATTGTGGGAGCTCTTGTCATTCCTTATTCTGTCCTTTCTCACTTATCATCTAGGTCTGAGAAGCACCTTTCTTGCCATCTCAAAACAAGAACCAATCCCAAAGTGACCAGGGAGTGCCAAATCTCTCTAAACCCTATAAAGTAAACCCTTTATATTCCAATTATTGCCATTGTTAAACTTGATTTTATATGAAAGTTATTATGATTAAATGATCCTAATCTTTACATCTGTATTATGTGTCAATTTATTTTACTTTGAAATATTTTGTATTTAAATATCTATAGAAACAGAAAAGTTAAGAAGTTGGGATTTTCTTAAAATTCTTGTTTTGAAGGAGTAAATTGGGGCAAGGTCTTATTGGGGGCAAGGTCTGCCTTCAGGCAAAATTGTAAGGTAGCAGAACTTCTAGGTATGATGTCTCCTCCTCCCATTTATGTGCTTTCCCCACCCCCACCCCTTTTCAAGAATTCTTCTCTTCATTCATTTCTAGGGCTACACTTCTGATCCAACCGCTCCTTTTCTGGAGGAAAAAAGATCTGATATTACTTTCTTCCAGGCAGCTAGGTAGCTCAGTGAATAGATTACTGGGCCTGGAGTCAGGAAGACCTAAGTTCAAATTTGGTCTCAGATACTTACTGGCTATGCGAACCTGGACAAGTCACTCGACCCAGTTTGGCTCAGCTCCTCTTCTCTAAAATGAGCTAGGGAAGAAAATGGCCTTCCACTCCAATGTCTTTGCTAAGAAAACCCCAAATGGGGCCATGAAGAATAGGACACAACTCAACAACAACAAAAAAAACCACCCCTCTCAAGTATGCTTGCATTTTAGAACAAAAGTTAGGAAAACACACAGGAATGAATAATTTACTAATGTAATGGAAAATTTTGGGGTATCAATGGTAGAGTTACTAAGAAGCTAAGGCACCCCTCAAATCAGATCATCACTTTTAAGGAAATATGGCCCTCATAGAATTCACTTCTGAATCTATCTGGTCCTGGGGACTGATGGCTTATACAATTTATTTTCTGAGATAGAATTATTCAAATATTTTATTTCTTCTTCTGTTATTCTGGGCAGTTTATATTTTTGTAAATGTTCATACATTTCACTTAGATTGTCAGTTTTACTGGCATATAATTAGGCAAAATAACTTCTAATAATTGCTACAATTTCATTTCCATTAGTTGTACATTCATGCTTTTCATTTTTGATACTAGTAATTTGGTTTTCTTTTTTTCTTAATCAAGTTAATCAATGGTTTATATATTTGATTTTTTTTTTCAGAAAGCCAGTTCCTATTTTTATTTATTAGTTCAATTTTTTTACTTTTAATTTTATAACTCTCTCCTCTGATTTTTAGAATTTCCATGTTGGTGTTTAATTGAGAATTTTAATGTGTTCTTTTTCTAGCATTTTTACTTGTATGTTCAATTCATCCATATGTTATTTCTCTCTTTTATTGATTTACATGTTTAGAAATATAAAGTTTTCCATAAGTACTGCTTTGGCTAAATCCAACAAATTTTGGAATGTTGTCTCATAATTTTCTTTAATGAAGTTATTGATTTCTCTGATTTATTCTTTGTCCCACTCATTCTTTAGGAATAGATTATTTAGACTTCAATTAATTTTTTATCTATGTTTCCAAAGTCCTTTATTCAATGTAATTTTCATTGTATTATAGTCTTAAAAGGTTGCATTTAATATTTCTGTTTTTCTGCATTTGGTTCAGAGGTTTTTAATGCCCTAATTACAATGGTCAGTTTTTCTGAAGGCACCTTGTTGAGCTGAGAAAAAGGTACACTCCCTTGTATTCCCATTCAGTTTTCTCCAGAGGTCTACCTAATAAATATCTAAAATATCTAATTTTTCTAGGATTCTATTCATCTCCTTGACTTATTTCTTATTTATTGTATTGTTAGATTTATCTAGTTCTGGGAGGAGAAAATTGATGTCCCTGACTAGTATAGTTTTACTGTCTATTTCCTCCTATAATTTATTAAACTTTTCCTTTGATAATCTGAATGCTATATCATTCGGTGCATATAGGTTTAGTATTGATATTAGTTCATCATCTATGGTTCCTTTTGACAAGATGTAATTTCCCTGCTTATCCTCTATATTAGACCTGTTTTTACTTTTGCTTTGTCTGAGATCATGATTACCTTTTCTATTCCAGCTGAAGCATAAGTTCTTCTCCGGTCCCTTATTTTTTTCTCTCTTGTGTGTCTTTCTGTTTCTAGTGAGTTTCTAATAAACAATATATTGTTGGATCCTGGTTTCTAATCTAATCTGCTATCTACTTCCTTTTTATGAATGAGTTAATCCTATTTACATATACAGTTATAATCACTAACTTTGCATTTTCCTCTATCCTATTTTCTTCTGTTTTCTTTCTCTGTTTTTCTCTTTATTTTGTTTCTCTTCTAAAGTCTGTTTTGCTTCTGACCACAGCCCTCTTTTATCAATCCTCCTTTTTTTTCCCCACTAACTCACCCTTTCCTTAACCCCTTCCTCTCCTGCTACTCCCCTGTTGGGTAAGATAGATTTCTGTTACCAATTGAATGTGTGTACACACACACACACACACACACACACACACACACCTCCCTCTTTGAATCACTTTAGATGTGAGGTTTGGCATTGCTGCTGCCACCACCATTTTCCCATCCACTATAAAAATTCTTCCTTGTACGATTCTTTTATGTGAGATAATTTTCCCCATTCTTCCTTTCCCCTCTTCCTTCTCCCAGTGCATCCCTGTTTTCCACTTATACATTTTTTAATCTCATGCCATGATAATCAGCTCAGTCCCATGCCCTCTTTCTAAGTAGAATCCTTTTAATTACCCTAATAAAGATAAAGTTCTTTGAAGTTACATGTATCATCTTCCCAAATAGAAAAACAAAGTTTAACCTTATTAAGTCCTTCATGATTTCTCTTTCATACTTACCTTTTTATGCTTCTCTTGAGTCTTGTATTTGAAAGTCAAATTTTCAACTCATCTATGGTCTTTAGATCAGGAACACTTGAAAGTCCTCTACATAATTAAATATCCATTTTCCCCCTTAAAGGATTATTTTCAGTTTTGCTGGGTAGATTAGTCTTGGTTGTAATCCCAGCTCTTTTGCCTTCCAGAATATCATAGTCCAAACCCTTTGTTCCTTTAATGTGGTAGCTGCTACATCTTGTCTTGACTGTGGCACCATGGTATTTGAATAGTGTCTTTCTTGCTGCTTGGAGTATTTTCTTATTGACCTGGAAGCTCTGGAATTTGGGTGTTTATTTTTCTAGTTTTTATTTTGAGATCTCTTTATGATGGTGAAAGAGAGTTTACCTTCTGGTAATAGGATATCAGAAAGGCAATTTTCCTTCATAATTTCTTGAAATATGATATTCAGGCTCTTTTGTTTATTATGGCTTTCAAATAGTCCAATAATTCTTAAATTATCCCTCCTCAATCCATTTTACAAGTCAATTTTTTTATTAAATATTTCACATTTTCTTCTATTTTGTTATTCTTTTGACTTTATTTTATTGTTCCTTCCTAATCCCAATTTTAAAAAATTGTTTTCTTCAGGGAACTTTTGTACCTCTTTTTCCATTTAGCTAATTCTACCTTTTAAGGAGCTATTTTTAATCAGTGAATTTTTGTACTTCTTTTTCCATTCAGCCAATTTGGTTTTTTAAAGTGCTTTTTTTTTTGAGCACTTTTTGTGCCTCTTTTACCAAGCTGTTAATTGTCTTTACATAATTTTCTTCCTTTGCCTTCATTTCTTTCCTAATTTTCCTCTACCACTCATATTTGATTTTGAAAATAATTTTTTAGCTCTTCCAGGAATTCTTGCTGGGCTTGTGTCCAACTCACTTTTTTTTCCCCTTTGAGGCTTTGATTTTAGCTATTTTAGCTTCACTGTCTTCTTCTGAGTTTGTATCTTTATCTTTCCTTCACCACAGCAGATTTTCATGGTCAAGTTCTTTTTTTGTTGTTTGCTCATTTTCCCACCGTATTTCTTGATTTTGAACTTTAAGTTAAAGTTAAGATCTTTTTCCAGCATTGGGAGTTAGAGGCACTGTATCAAGCTTCAGACATTTTTTTTTGCACTGCTATTTTCAGAGCTATTTCTAGGGATTTGAAAGTTTTCAGTGTTTCCAGGTGATGTGATCTGGGGAATGGTGTGGTCACATCTCTTTCTTGTCTGTCCTCAGGTCCTTAACCAGCAGGGGCACCTGTACCCTTGGGGCTGCAATCAATACTGCTCCTTAGCCAAGGCTTTTGATCCCTAGGGACTGGGAGTGATATTAATCCTCATGGTCCCTGATCTCTTGGAACCAAAACTGATACTGCCCTTCAGGGCTTCTGCCCCCTCTTGACCAAAAGTGCTTCTCTCTGTCCTTGAACTAGGACCCAGAAGCGGTTCTAGGTAATGGAATTGCCAAACAGAATTTGGTCCTGCATCCAGGGCTAGCACAGGTTTCCCTGTAGTCTTTTTCTAACCAGTTGCCTAGTCCCCTTACTGTCTCTGCCTTGAGTGCTCCCAAAGCTGCTACTTCTTCTGTCACCACTATCTAGGCCCACCATTGGTGTTTCATCCATGTGGGCTCTGAGTCAGCCTCCACCCTTGTGTCACAATTTTTCTTTCTAACCTCTGCTCAGTTGTTTTGGGCTAGAAAAAATGCCTCATTCTGACCGTTGTTGGCTCTGCCACTCTAGAATTTGATTGGAGGTATTATTTTAAAGTTGTTTGGAGGCAAATGTTGGGAGAGCTCAGCTGAGCACGTCAGTGTTAGCCCCATAGATTTTGAAATAGTCTACTCCCCCTCTATTGTCAGTCCCAGTTCAGTTTTTCCCCATCTGGTTATTTTGTTTCTGCTTTGAATTTGGGATAGGTATAATCCAATCTGGCTAATATGACTAGGAGATGTTGATAAGAATAATTAATATGAAAAGTAATTACTGTAATAAAGTAATAAGCATAAAACTTCCTCAAACATTTTCTTTTTCATTAGCAATGGTATTAATGTATCAGTTTTCTTTTTAAGTAATCTCTCTGTAATAGTTCGAAATGGGCTTTTAGTAATGTCATCATGTAAACCTTGATACTTCAGTAATAACATTTGTATAACACTAGACAGTTTGCAAAATACTTTTCCTGACATACTATATCACTTGATCCTCTCAACACTATGAGGTGAACAGAAGAGATGTTATTATTATTATTAGGCCCTGAGACTCAGAGAGATTAAATGACTTGTGTTAGGTCACAAGGCTTATAAGTAGACTCAAGTACAGTATTACTAGAAGCTGATCTATACCCATATTCATGAATATAGAATTCATAGGATCATAGATTTAGAGATTAAATGGACCTTAGAGGTCATCTCATCCAACCCCTTCATTTCACAAATGAGGAAGGTAACATGATATTATCTTTCTAAAGACAAAAGAAAGGAGGAAAAAAAGTCATTTTTTGATAAATTACTAAAGAAAGGGAAAGACAGGTTCACATTTGAAGCTTAAAATCTTGCCATTATTTTTCTCTGCTGTTCCAGAGTTCTTTCTGAGAGTTCTGTTCAATATGGACCTACTGTTGCCAAAAGAATGTTGAACTGGAAATCACAAGACCTTGTTTGTTATTCTAACTCTGCCAAATGACTTTGGGCAATTGTTTAATTTCTCTAAATGTCACTTTCTTCATTTTTAAAACAGAAAGATTGAAATAGACAATTTGCTAAAGTCCCTTCCATAATGACACTAAATTTGTTGCTTAGGTCTGCGTGTTGTTGTTTATTCTTTGTTCTTGAAGAGGACCATAACATCATGGAGGTGATGCCATGACATGTAAATGAATTGCATTTAAATGAGGAAGGTCTGTACAAAGTCACCAGCCTCACTTTCTCCTCTGGAGCCATCTTCAGTCCTAAGGCCAGATACAGATCAGGATGGCTGGAGATATAGCCTCAGATGTGGTGGAAAACCTTGGCCTTTTAAAACTAAGGTCTTTAGCAGGTTTCATTTTGACTGAGTCAACGCTATTCAGTGATTAAGGCTAGGTTAAAAAAAAATGAAGCAAAGAGTGGCCTCTTTAACCTAGTTCGGGAAAATAAATCAAACTGTGAGGGGATTTCTGGGTTTCTGGTCAAAACAGAAACAATTTCTTTTTACATTGTTTACGATAGTTTACATTGTTTACAATGTGAATACACATTAATTATTTTAAATAAATAAAATTTCCCCCACTAATTTACTTTATAAATGCAGAGACCTTTAGTTGGGAATGGTTTTTAACTCTTGCTCAATAAATTTCTTTGCCCCTAGTGGGTCCTGATAATTAGATAATGGTCTTTAACAGATATTTATAATAACAAATTCTCTAAGGCTCAAAGAGGTTAAGTGACTTTCCTAAGATCACACAGTTACTAAGTGGTTCTTTCCACTTAATCACTTAAGGGCACTAGGGAAGCTGATTAGTGAAAGAAACTCTTTTGTATAGGGAAGAAATTCATTGACAATATGAGTTCTCTCCCTGTAATTTATCTGTTTTGTCCATTTATACTTCTGCTAGGCTAGGCCTTCTTATAGCAAGACACACCTGAAGTTCACTTTAATGATGAAATACTGATTTAACTTTCTGTGATAACAATTTATATTAAACCAAATGCAGTTGTTCCAATGTGAATGTTTCATGTTTGCTCTAAGTAATGAAGAATTGTTGTTACAATGCAAGTGCCATAATTAATCTTTCTTTTAACAAAATTTAAATTAATAACCATAATTAATACACTTCATCTTTTTCCCATTTTATTACAAAAATCTAGACCCTTACAGCTCCATTTATATGCGTGCATGTTTAGACAAACTGAGAAATTCTTGCAAAAATTAGGACACCCAATGTGCTTTTACTTGATAAAAACAATATCTGAAAAACTTGAGAACAGGAAGCACTTAACATAATCTCCAAATATTCAGAAAACTGGAATGGGAGCATTGCCTTAGAATATGTACACACAGATCACTTGGCATGGTCTCCAAATATCAGAGAAAGATATGTCAGCAAATAGCTCCCCAAATACAAGATATCTTTGTAGTTAAATATTTCATTTCTGCATGAGTGGTTGTGAACATCTATGGATTTCAGGCATTTGTAGCCTATATAGCAGAAGAATTTGTGAGTACTTTCCACAAGTAAAATTGAATACAGTAGTCAGATTAAGTAGGTGAGACTAGTAGGATAAATTATCAACAAGCTTAAAAGCCTTCATGTGAATTTTTTTTTTTTTAAAAGCAATTGGGGTTAAGTAACCTGCTCAAGGTTACAGGGCCAGTTATTTCTGGGTGTGGTGCTGAGCGCCTGAGCCCGGGATTCGATCTCCAGGTCGTCCCAACACTGGAACTGGTGCTCTTACTCACTGAGCCACCTGACCGCCCCCATGTGAATTTTTAGAACCCTAGAATAGAGCTCTCAAAAATGTTAACATTTACATTTTTTCAGGAATATAGAGAATATTGCTTTTTCAAAAATCTGATTTTATAAGTATACTTTAGGGAAATAAAGCTCCTCCCTAATATATGGTCTTCTTTTTCAGCATGATTTATCACTGAATTCCGACGTGCTACTTTCATGGTGACTTCATGAATCCATCTCAATGACTACCCTCCCATCTGCTGCCATTTCTCCCTTTTGTTGGTCCTCTGGGAAAAAAATTAAAAAGTAAAAAATGTTTATTATCACAATGTGAAAGGGTTAACTGTGTGACTGTCAAAAGCCTTTGGCTCAGCTGATTTGCTCAATTTCACTAGTGGTTATTCCCCAGGTTGGTTCAAGCTACTGCTGGGCTGACATAGAGCTCACCTGGCAGGGGTACAGCTTCCTGTCGGGAAAACTAGACAATACCAGGCCTGCCTAGAATTTACTCAGCATAAGCCTTGGGAGCACATACTAAATCATAAGCTATCTTTGCCTGATTACACTCCAGGAGTGCTAGTTTTCTCTATAAAGAAGTTTTACAATGAAATAACAGTATCACAGAAGCCAAACAGAACAAATCTAATCCCTTCTCCATGTGACAGCCCTACCAATACTTGAACACAACTTTAATGACCCCCCCCACCCCACCCCCACTGCCAAATCTTCTCTTCTGCAGGCTAAACATCCAAGTTTCTTTAACCAATTTTCATGTGCTATGGACTCAAGGCGTTTCACCATTCTATTTGCCCTCCTTGACTCATTACTATCCTCCTTAAACTGGAGTGCCCACATAACACTCAAGATGTGGTCTCACAAGAGGAGAATACTATGGTATTATTATACTTTCTTTTTTTGGTCCAGACCTTTTCTGTCTTTCTACCTCATTGCTTTTATGGTAAATCTTACTCCTTTTGACCTCCTCCACTCATCATGCTGCCAGCATGATTTTTTTTTACATTGTTTAAGTTTTTTTTTTTTTAATCAAGAGAGGTGATTTCAGCAGTATGGAAAACTCCCTTCACTAGTGCAAGTTAATACAGTTATCCCTTCCATATTGCAACTTTCCCTATCATGGTTTCAATATACTGTGGGTGGGCATAAGAAATTAAATGGGAATTTTGGGGAAGCCACAGATCACATGTCAAGACCAGCAGTCTATACAGAGCCTATGACCAAATACTTACCCAAAATTAACAGTAAGGTATTGTAAACATCCCATAAAAGAAAAAGAAAAAATTCAGACTCCTTCTCTGGTAGGAAGGGAAGGCCAAAAAACTTTAGTTGGATTTTCCAGATCACAGAGGCAGGAAGGGATAACTTCTGTACTTCTGTGCTTTATATGTACTTCTGTAATTTATAGTCTTAGAGAGTTGTTTCAGGGCTTGAGTGATTAAGTGACTCTCCGTGTGTCAAATAGCTGACTTGTGTCAGTGGGATTTGAAATCAGGTCTTCCTGACTCCAAGATTTGCCTTTTATCTGCTATACTATGAAATCTCTGATATTCAGAAACACTGGCTCTGAATTCAAATTTCATCTTTGACACTGAGAAGCCATATGACCTTGGGTAAATCAGACTCTCTTGTTCTAAGTATTCTTATGTGTACATTGAAGGAGTGGGACTCGATGACCTCTGGAGTCACTTCCAGATTTATGAAACTACGATTATTTAATTCTCATAATTCTCTTGTCAAATAGAGATCACATACTCCAACTTTCTAATTTTATTTTATTTTTCAATTACCAAGTATTTATTTTCTCTTCTCCCCAATTTAAGAGGAAATAAAAAAACAAAACACTTGTAATAAATATGTTTATGTAAGTGAAACAAATTCCTCATTATCCATGTTCAACAATACAAAGTCTTATTTTGTATCCTGAATCCTGTTAACCCTATTTTAGGAGGTAGGTCATATTCTTAATCATAGATCCTCTGGAATCATGATTAGTCATCGTACTTAGTAGAGTTCTTAAGTCTTTCTTTTTTTACAATGTTATTTTATTGCATATATTTTTCTTCTGGTTCTACTCACTTCATTCTATATAAGTTCATACAAGTCTTCCCAGATTTCTCTGAAACTGTCTCTTTTGTCATTTCTTGTGGCACAAGAGTATTCCTTTACATTAACATAGCATAATTTGTTCATCTATTTCTAAGTGATTAGTATACCCAACCCCTTTATTTTAGAGATGAAGAAACTAAGGCCCAGAGAGTTAAATTGTATAACTCAAAGTCACAAAAGTAATATGCATCAAAGATAGGTTTTGAACCCAATTTTTCTTTTCTTTTCTTTTTTTTTTTGAGAGGGGAAGGTAGGGCAATTGGGGTTAAGTGACTTGCCCAAGGTCACAAGGCTACTTTTGTGTTGTGTCTGAGGCCAGATTTGAAATCAGGTCCTCCTGACTCCAGGGCTGGTGCTGTATTCACTATGCCACCTAGCTGCCCCAGAACACAGTTTTTCTGACTCCAAGTCTATTACCATTTTCAACATACTTTGATTAGATTCTATGAGAGTAAATTTTGAGAGGGTGGTAAATTGTAGAGAGAATTTGAGGACATTGGAGACTTTGGTCCATCAGGAAGGTGAAAGAATTATTGGAGGGAGTATTCTAGAACAAAAAAAGATGCAAAAAGAGGAGGGTGGTGCCCCTGATGACAAACATGGCTTCCTTTGCAACCATATACTGTATAATGCTTTTGAGGATCATTAGCAAATAATACATTTCTAACCAAAAGGATTTCATTGGTACAGGGACCCCTGAGTTAGTGAACTCCTTCTACAAATGTACTTTGGCATATCCTCTGCAACCCATAATCTTAGAGAGTTGCCTAAAATAGAAAATTAATTTAAGTGACTTGCTTAGCTTCTCATAGCCAGTATGTGTCAAGGGTAGGACTTAACCAAGACTTTCCTTGCTTTAAGACCAGTTCTCTATCCACTCCACTCTGTCTAAATGTCTGTTATTCTTTGAAATCTCATATACATCAAAAAGGATTCCATCTCAAGAATGATAAATCACTTTGTTAGAGATGTTTTGTTTTGTTTTGTTAATTTTAGGCAAGACTGAATATTCAACTTAACAAACATTTATTAAGCACCTGCTATGTGCAGTATCTAGTAATCTAGGACATATAAATAGAACTTTTCCTCCCAACAATCAATGTTATAAGAGTAAAAGCAGGAACTTGCTTGAGCTCCTACTTTCAACCATCTCCAATACCTGCAAAAAATGACTCTAAACAAATTTTAGTGCTAAGGAACCTACAAAGTGACAGAGAGAAACAAATCTCCCACTGAACACAGCCTGGCAGGACTATAGGAAGGGTCTATCACACCAGGCTGGGAGCAGAGAGTGATCCCATGTGGGCCCTGCCAGCACAGACCTGGGGCACAGACCAGCCAGAGCAAACCTCAGGGGATTGAACCACTTGCATCTTTGGTGATTTCCAGACTTCTGAACCCATAAACACCAAAGAGAAAGTAAAAGGTCAGTGGGGAACTCTATTGATCCTGGGTGAGAGAAGAGCATAGTCTAGCCCCTGCCCTGGGGGCAGTGGAGGTGGTGACAGGACTGCAGCTGCTACCACAGTGTCTGCCTCCTGATCTTCAGGCTTGTGAGCTCATGGGGGGACCAAGCAACTGTCCAGAGGGTAATTTCAGTACTCTTTCCTGGCACTGAGGCAGAATTCTCTTGCTTTTCCCTGCTTGGATCTGGGTTGCAGTCTTGGGTGGTGGTCCTGGGGTGAGGAGCGCTGGTGTGGCAGAGCTTGTTGAAGCTATGGAGAGGCAGTCCTCCTCACAGCTCTGAGGCAGAAATTTGGGACATATAACTCTCCACTCTGGAAGCAGAGTGCTACCATGGCGAAAAGAGCTCAAAAATCAAGTAATTGGCTGGCAAGATGAGCAAACAGAGGAAGTGAAATCAAACTATAGAATAATTTTTTGGTGAGAAAAACAATCAAAACATAGAACCAGAAGAAGACAGCAAAGTCAAAACTCCTGCATCAAAAGCCTCCAAGTAAAATATGAGTTGGTCACAGGCCATGGAAGAGCTCAAAAAGGACTTTGAAAATCAAGTAAGAGAAGTAGAGGAAAAATTGGGAAGAGAAATTAGAATGATGCAAGAAAATCATGAAAAGCAAGTCAATAGCCTGCTAAAGGAGACCCCCAAAAATACTGAAGAAAATAACACCTTAAAAAATAGACTAACTAAAATGGCAAAAGAGGCTCAAAAAGCCAATGAAGAGAAGAATGCCTTAAAAAGCAAAACTGGCCAGATGGAAAAGGAATTTCAAAAGCTCACTGAAGAGAATAATTCCTTCAGAATTAGACAGGAGCAAATAGAAGCTAATGACTTTGTGAGAAATAAAGATACTATAAAACAGATCCAAACAAATGAAAAAGTAGAAGACAATGTGAAATATCTCATTGGAAAAACCACTGACCTGGAAAATAAATCCAGGAGAGATAATTTAAAAATTATTGGACTACCTGAAAGCCATGATCAAAAAAAGAGCCTACACATCATCTTTGAAGAAATTATCAAGGAAAACTGCCCTGATATTCTGGAACCAGAGGGCAAAATAGAAATTGAAAGAATTCACTGATGGCATCTTGACAAAGATCCCCCCCCAAAAAAACTCCTAGGAATATTATAGTGAAATTACACAGTTTCCCCAGCTCAAGGAGAAAATATTACAAGCAGCCAGAAAGAAACAATTTGAGTATTGTGGAAACACAATCAAAATAACACAAAATCTAGAAGCTTCTACATTAGGGGATTGAAGGACTTGGAATATGATATTTCAGAGGTCAAATGAGCTAGGAATAAAACCAAGAAAACCCAGCAAAACTGAGTATAATACTTCAAGGGAAAATATGGATATTCGATGAAATAGAGGACTTTCAAGAATTCTTGATGAAAAGACCAGAGCTGAACAGAAAATTTGACTTTCAAATACAAGAAGTAAGAGAAGCATGAATCAATGTTATAAGTTAAATAATGAAACTAATATCTCCATTTTGCCAGGGAAGAATATGGGGCTCATAAAACTCAAGCCTTGCTCATGGTCTCATCTTATGTCTTGGAATCATAAAAATAACTGCTGTTTATATAATGCTTTAAGATTCACAAAGTACTTAACACTATCTCATCAAATCCTCACTGCAAATCCATGAGACAGGAGCTGTTGTTATCCCCATTTTACAGATGAAGAAACTGAGGCAGACAAAGGTTAAGTTAGTTGGCTAGGTTCACACAACATAGCAAATGTATGAAGTAGGATTTAAATTCAAGTTTTCCTGACTCCAAGTCCAGCACTCTATGCAGTCTGTCAACCACTCCAAGTCAATGACTTTTCCCACTATAATTCATTGCTTATCCCTTGGTTTTCAAATTAAATTTATCTTACTCCACTTCTATGGTATCATGAAAAGAGCATTGAACTTCAAGTTAGAAGATGCTGACTCTTCCACTTAATAGTGGTATGACTTTGGTCAAGTCAGTTAACCTCTCTGGGCCTCAACTTTCTCATCTACACAATTAGAGGGTTGGACTATATAAGCCTTAATTCCCTTTACAATGCCATCTATGATCATGTGATTCCCTTGCATATGGTAAGTATTGAATTCTTTTCATTTTCTTGCACCTTTTTACTGGTGTCTTTTGTTTTTACATCACCTACATTTGCCAGTATGCTCTCTCTCCCCTTAGTGAGCTGTCTGCTATAACAAAGTATTTTTTTAAGGGGAGTAGCAAACTAGTTCTTCAAAACTAACCAAAACATTGAAAAAGTCTATTATATGCAGTGTTTCATACTCATATCCCCCACCTCCATAGAGAAGAGGGAGGGGAAAGGTGAGGTTTAGAATTTTCAAGATAAACCCAACTAAACATTTAAATCATTAGATTACCTTGAAAGCAGAGGTATCTGTAGTTCTAGTTTCTGTTCAGAGTCAAGGATATAGCATATTGTGGCTTCATTCAAATTTATTTTCCTTAATTGAGAACCAATTCAATGCAACAAATATTTATTAAGCACTTATTATATGCCAGCATTTAAACTATACAGACATACTAATGTAATTTGCAAGGCAGAGTATTAAAAGCCAAGAACCCAAGGTCAATTATTCAGAAACACAAGCCAATAAAAAAGAACATATTTTAGTATAAATAGTAATGATGAATTACAAAGTAGGCACTGGGCCAGGAGCTGCTTAGATACCATAGGAAGCTCTGTTGAGTATTGGCAAAAGACAAAATATAATCTGATCATAAATCTAGAGCTAAAAGAGACCTCAGAGGCCATCTAGTCCAACCATTTCATTTTACAGAGAAAACTGAGACCTAGGGAAATGAAATGATTTACCCCAAATCACATGGCTATGTCGTAATCAGCAAAGGCTGGATATCCCAGGTCTTCTGACACCAAACTCATTGCCTATGCCATGGAACCATTGCTAATCAAAAGCTTGTACCAGAGTGACAGAATACTGTAAAGGTCCCTTCTTAATTAAGAAATGCTTATATATACATAAATAAGGAAGCTGGTTTCATAAGATTTAGTGACAACCTATTTCAAGGAGCAATTGGTGTGATACTCCTAAGGGAAACCAGTATAGCCCCTTATTGATAAGGGGACAAATGGGAAGTACAGTTTTTTCCAGTTGAAACAAGGGATTGAAGGATCACAGATTATAGAGGCAGAAGTTACATTATGTAAGGAAAAATCGATGAATTTTGAAACTCTGTGGGGTAGGCTGTTTTGTATTTTTCTTTGTTTCGTGGGTTGTCCTGGCCAAATAATTTATCTCCAAGTAGTTAGTCTCCTGGTGATGAGCTTCTCTGTACTTAGCTCATTCTTATAAAATTGAATTTCAAATCCATGACCCCTTCTGTTAGGTGTACCAATTCTATCAGTTTATTCATTCGCTCAGAGTTAGCAAAAAGGTCAAATTATTTCAAACCACTTCACTCAACTTTCAAAAATAATCACATCCAGGAAGATTCTTTGGATGTGTTGAAATAAAGTCTCATATATTCACCTAATGTATTTCAGTATTTCCAAGGAATACACATATGTTACTTTTCCACCCCCTCATTAGCACATTTTAGTGAAAAATCCTTAGTGATGTAAAGACCAGGAAATGGCTCAGCTGAGTTCTTCCCACAAGTTGTTAAGGCAAATTCCGTCTTCAGAGTCCAAAATGACTCCTTCAGTTATGGAGTTACACAGTTGGACCCAGAAGCCCTAATTTCAGTAAACATATGGTGTTAAACAAATCTGAATGAACCAAAAATGTATGCTCCACAACCACTTTACTGTGGTCAAATTAATATGGCTTTGGTCTAGTCTGTATTACATAATTAGCATATACCCTTAGGGTATAGCTTAAATAACATGCCTCTGTGAGCAGTTTATACTGATCAATGAAGAGGATCCTTTTAAGCTTTTTTTTTTAATTATTTGTTGTTCAATCATTTCAGTCATGTCTAACTGTTCATGACCTTATTTGGAGTTTTTTTTTTTTTTTGGCAAAGATACTAGAGTGGTTTGCCATTTCCTTCTCCAGCTCATTTTATAGATGAAGAACTGAGGCAAAAATGGTTAAGTGACTTGCCCGAGGATACACAGCAAGTAAGTGCCTGAGGCCAGATTGAACTCAAGAAGATGAATCTTCCTGATTCTAAACCCAGTGATTTATCCACTGTACTGTGAAGTTGCCCCTTAAAAACTTATACTACCACTGAAAATTGTGCATAGTCCAACCTCTTAAGTTGAAAAGTTATTGTTCAGTCATTTTTTAATCATGTCCAATTATTTGTGACCTCATTTAGGATTTCCTTGGCAGAGATACTGGAGTGGTTTGCCATTTCCTTCTCTAGTTTATTTTACAGATGAGGAAATTGAGGCAAAAAGGACTAAGTGACTTGCCCAGAGTTGCACAGCTAGTAAGCATTTGAGGCCAGATTTGAACTTACAAAGATGAGTGTTCCTGACTCCAGGCTGGGTATTCTATCCACTCTGCTACCTGCCTTTCCCATGGTTGAAAAATAAAGTTGAAAAATAATCTCTTTCAAATTGGTTTATAGCTAAGTGTAAAATGAGAAACTCACTAAATCTAAGCTAAACAAAATGTTTATCTCAGACCAACTTCTCTTCTAAAGAAGGAAGTGAAGAAGACAGCTGCTGCCACGTCAGAAATACCAAGCATAGCCAGTTAATATGGGACTGCTGGGAAGCCATTTTTAAATAATACCCTATGGTTTTGATAGAACCTTTGGTGTGTGTATGTGTCTATGGGACTAAAGCATTTATTTTGTAAAGTACTTTTCCTCTTTCTCTGTACTGATGACAGTCTAAAAAAATGATTTTCCTGGGCCCAGGGAGATAGTAAAGGCAGGAATGTGCCTAAGTAGGGAGAAGATAATGACTTTGCCAGCCTTGCTTAGTTTTGTTTCTGTGCCTACCATAGGCCAACTAATCTGACTGGGAAAAGGGAAGGGGCTTTGAAACTGAGAAACAGGGAAACCTTTGGCCCTAAGAGCCTTTGGCAATTTGCTGGAAGGACTGCCTCTAGAGAAGATGTTAATTAGACATAGTCTAGCAACAAGAGATTAAACAGGTAGGTATGAGGAATTTTTACCCAGAGCTAGTGCAAAATCTCAGACAAAGACACAAGCCCAATTGACAAAAATACTGATATTAGAATTTCTGAAATACTATTAAAAAAAAAAAAGATTAAGCCTGAGGACACTGGCTAGTTGTAAGTAGCCCTGTGACAAAGAATATCTTTCTGAAAATGAAAAGGCTGTTTTAAAGGAACAGACAGAACACCAAGGGGAAAAAAAGTTGGTAAGGTATAGGTTGTTTTCTCCCCAAAGGTCTCCTCTTCATCCAGTGGGTCCAACATGTTAAGGGATACTGCTTTCTAAAGGAACTTTAAAGAGGTCAACAGTCTTTAAACTAAAAAAGGATCACAGAACCAAGTCTTCTCAGGAGGAAGAACCAGTACTCCAACTAAAGTGAGGAGCTCTGCAACTATATGCCCAACGAAGCTTCTTCTGAATGCAGTTGGTGGTGACCACAAGAACAGAAAAGACTATGTCTCCAGCTGAGGTTACAGGCCTCGTCAAAGGGTGTGTGTCACTTAGACTCTGCATTAGATGTCCTAGGACAGTGGAAAGCACCAATGGTAGATATATATTTCCTTGTTTTATGCTTTGCTTGATATTAAAACAGACTATTAAATCAAAATGTCCTTGACAGAATTTCCATAGTTGTATATAACAACAAAAAAAAAAGGTTTGCAATCATTTATGCATTAGAGACTTATTGTTGGAGAATAGCTTTTAAGGCTGTATTTTACTCTACAGAATTTGTTGTCTTTTGTAAGCAACAATAAAACAGTGGGATATCATGTTCTTTATATCTTTTGGTCAATTGTGTGACTACAAAAATGCAGTATGCTATAGAAAATCATTTGTGAAAGCTTATCTGTTCCATTGTCATATTTTCATCAAGGATGCCCTTTGTATATATAATTCTCAAAAAGATTTTACAAGCATGAGAAAGTAATGATACAGGTTAGTAATTACTGATGTCCTCTCAAATGACTTTTTGGCTAGGGAAAGAGAAGGGAATAAGTATTTAGTCAAGCACCTACTATATTCCAAACAATTAACAAATATTACCTCATATATAGACAGTGATGACAAATACTATCTTTAATTTTTTTTCTTCTTTTGGTATCTCTTCCATAAGATCTTATAAAACTATTCCTCACCACTTTAAATTTTGCATTATTTTCAACTAGTTTTTTTTTTTCTGATTATCTTTTTAGTGGTCTTTTTGCTTTTGTTCAAGCACTGAAAGTTAGAGTCGGTGCGGTTTAAACTCAAGGATGCCAAAACCTGTTGTAGTGGGAGATTTGCCCACCTAAAAACTGTTGGGGTTTCATGATGTGTTGTGGTGGAACCGTCTCAAAGAATTTGGAGTCAGACCACCTTTAATCCAAGTATAGGCATTTATTGAGATTGATGGTTCTCAAGAAGCGGGCTAAGTTCCAAGAGGAACCAGCAAATTTAGATAAAGCAAGATGGATTTTTATAGGCTAAAGATGCTGATTATGCAATCAAAATTTACATAGGATATAGGAATATGATTAATATTAAAAAGGAAGGAGTTTGTTAAGGAATTAGGTAATGGAGGAGGGGTTCCATCTCTGGTCTAGTGGTTCAACATTCTAATTGGTTAGCTATTCTGGTCCTGTCTGGTCAAGATAGATAGGTATTGTGGTCCTGTCTTGGGCTAACTGAATGATGTGATTGTGACTGAGTACAAGAACACACCTGTTTCTGTGGGAATGGTTCTGGGGTCAGTGACTAGGTAGAGGCAGTGGCTGGGATTCCATCACATGGACAAGCCTGCTGTTCTGTGAGAACTATGAGTTCTGGGACATATCTGTTTTTTTTTTTTTAAGCAATTGGGTTTAAGTAACTTGCTCAAGGTTACACAGCCAGTTATTATTTCTGGGTGTGGTGCTGAGTATCTGAGCCCGGATTTGATACAGGTCATTCCGACACTGGAGCCGGTGCTCTTACTTGCTGAGCCACCTGGCCGCCTCTAAGCAATTGGGGTTAAGTAACTTGCTCAAGGCTACACGGCCAGGTGTTTCTGGGTGGGTGCTGAGTGTCTGAGCCTGGGATTCGATCTCCAGGTCTTCTCAACACGGGAGCCGATGCTCTTACTCGCTGTGCTACCTGGCCGCCCCCATACCTGTTTTTCTAGTGAGCAGTGAGGCATATATGAAGAAGTTAAGACATTGGTTGGGGTGGGGTGGGGTGGGATGTAGGCTTGCTGTTCAGTGTGGCCTGGCCTATAATGAAGTTAGAATATTGGGATT
>NW_027186645.1:11877602-11900138 GCF_028583685.1 Petaurus breviceps papuanus | reverse complement strand
GTTGTGGGGGGAGGGATAGAGAGCAGAGGGAAAAAAGGGGATCAGAGGGGGGTGGGGGGGGGGGGGGTGGGGGGTGGGGGGGAGGTTGGGGCGGGGGGGGTGCAAGGGAAGGATAGATTTGAGGTGGGGCGGGGGGGGGGGGGGGGGGGGTGGGGGGAGACAGCTTTACTAGGATTCCATCAGAGTGACAAAGTGTTGGGGAAAAAAAATCAGTGTCATTAGATCTAGCTCTAGAGGACCTTAATTCATCCTTCCTCTGCTACTTACTATTTGTGTGATACTGGCCAAGACTTTTTTTTTCCATAAGAATTCATTTCCTTATTCATGAAAAGAAGCTGAGCTAGGTAGAGGCTGATGATTCAGTAGATAAAGAATACTGGGCCTGGAGTCAGGAAGGCATGAGTTCAAATCTATCCTTAGACACTATTTATGTGACCCTGGAAAGTCACTTAAATGCTGCCTGCCTCCATTTCCTCAACTGTAAAATGGGAATAATAAGAGAACCTACCTAGTAGGATTGTTGTAAGGATCAAATGAATTAATTTTTTTTTAAAAATATTTTGTATTTTATAATTACATGTAAAAATAATTTTTAACATTGATCTTTTTTTTTTTAAAGCAATCAGGGTTAAGTAATTTGCTCAAGGTTACACAGCCAGTTATTTCTGGGTGTGGTGCTAAGTATCTTAGCCTGGATTCGATCCCCAGGTCATCCCGACACTGGAGCCGGTGCTCTTACTTGCTGAGCCACCTGGTTGCCCCTAAGCAATTGGAGTTAAGTAACTTGCTCAAGGTTACATGGCCAGGTGTTTCTGGGTGGGTGCTGAGTGTTGGAGCCCGGATTCAATCCCCAGGTCATCCCGACCCTAGAGCTGGTGCTCTTACTCGCTGTGCTACCTGGCCTCCCCTAATATTTATTTTTAAAAAATTGAGTTCCAAATTCCTTTCTTCTTGCCTATACCTCCCATGAATTTAAGATGGCAAATAATTTGATATAGGTTATACATGTGCAGCCATGGAAAACACATTTCCATATTAGTCATGTTGTAAAAGAAAACAGAAAAAAAATGAAAAAAGTATGCTTTAATATGGATTTGAAGTTCATTGGTTCTTTCTCTGGAGGTGGATAGCATTTTTCATGATAAGTCCTTTAGGATTGTATTAAATCTTAGTATTGCTAAGAATAGCTAGCTCATTCACAGTTGATCATTGTACAGTATTGCTATTACTGTGTACAGGGGTCTCCTGATTCTGCTCACTTCACTTTTTTCAAAGGTTTTTTTTTTTGAGGGGGAAGGCAGTACAATTGGGGTTAAGTGACTTGCCCAAGGTGACACAGCTAGTAAGTGTTAAGTGTCTGAGGCTGGATTTGAACTCAGGCCCTCCTGCCTATAGGGCTGGTGCTCTATTCACTGTTTTCACAGGTTTTTCTGAAACCATTTTTGGTCATCACTTCTTATAGGACAATAATATTCTATCACAATCCTATGCCATAACTTTTTTAGTCATTTTCCAATTGATGGGATCCCTTCAATTTCCACTTCATTGCTACCACAAAAATTGCTGCTATAAATATTTTTGTACATATGTGTCCTTTTCCTTTTTTTCCCCTTAAATCTCTTTGGGAGACTTAGTGGTGTTATTGTTGGCTCAAGGGGTATGTACAGTTTTATAGCCCTTTGGTTATAGTTCCAAATTGTTTTCCAGAATTTTTGGACCAGTTCACAACACCAACAGCATGTGTCCCAATTTTTCCATATCCCCTCTAACATTTGCCATTTTTCTTTTCTGTCATTTTAGGCAAGGTATAAGGTGGTACCTCAGAGTTGTTTTAATATGCATTTCTCTAATTAATAGCTATTTAGAATGTTTTTAATGTGATTACAGACAGCTTTGATTTCTTCATCTGAAAACTGCCTGTTCATAACCTTTGACCATTATCAGTTGAAGAATAACTCATATTTTTTATAAATTTGAGTCAGTTATATATATATGTATATATATATATATATATGTATATATGAGAAATGAGGCCTTCATCAAAGAAACTTGCTGTAAGAAATTTCCCTCTAGGATTTTGCTTTCCTTCTAATCTTGACTACATTAGTTTCATTTGTACGAAAACTTTTTCATTTTGCATAATCAAAATTATCCATTTTATATTTCTTAATGCTCTCTCACCCTTGTTTGGTCCTAAATTCTTCCATTATCCATAGATCCAACAGGCAAACTATTCCGTGCTCCTCTAATTTGCCCCTTTACATCTGAATCATGTGCCCATTTTGACTTTATCTTGGTATATGGTATGAGATGTTGGTCTATATTTAGTTTGTGCCAAATTGTTTTCTAGTTTTCTCAGCCATTTTTGTAAAATAATGAGTTCTTGTCCCAACAAGTGGGGTCTTTGCAGTTATCAAACACTAGATTACTATGGTTATTTACTACTAGGTATTATGTACCAGATCTATTCCACTAATCCACCACTCTAACTCTTAGACAGGACCAGATTGTTTTAATGATCAGCACTTTATAGTAGTTTGAGGTCTGGTATGATTAGGCCACCTTCCTTCACATTTTTAAAGAATTAATTCCCTTAATATTCTTGGCCTTTTGTTCTTCCAGATGAATTTTATTATATTTTTTCTAGTTCTATAAAATTATTTTTGAGTAGTTTGGTATAGAATTGAATAAGTAAATTAATTTAGGTAGAATTATCATTTTTATTATATTGACTTGACCTACCCAGCACCAATTAGTATTTTTCCAGTTGTTTAGATTTGACTTTATTAGTGTGAAACACTTTATTAGTGGCTTGTAATTGTGTTCTTATAGTTCCTCGGTTTATCTCATCAGGTAGACTCCTAAGTATTTTATATTATTCATAGTTATATTGAGTGGAATTTCTCTTTCTGTCTCTTGTTCTGGACTTAGTGCAACTGCATTTTACTCTCACCTTACTGATATTGACCTTACTTGTTAACCTTTTAAGTTGCCTTGGAATGGAAAATCGTTTCACCCCATGCGTGTGTTGATTTTGCTGCTTCAGAATTTGTTTTGAGGTAGTATTTTAAAGTTTTTTGGAAGGGAATTTGGGAAAGTTCAGGCACTTCCTGCCTTTATTCTGCCATCTTGGCTCTGCCCTCAGAAAATAGAAGATAATAAATGCTTATTCACTTCCCTTCCCTTTCCCCTTAGATGACTGGTAAGGTTTCTTCCAGTTCTAAATCTATGGTCTTATAAAAATAGCTAACATTTACATAATGCTTTCAAATTTACCAAGTTATTTTATACATATTTTCTCATTTGACCCTCACAACAATTCTGTGAAGTAGATGTTATCCACATTTTATAGATGAGAAAATCAAGGCTGAGAGATGATGAGGAACTCATCGAAGGTTGAACATATAGTAAGTGTCTGAAACTCAGTGAAAACTCAGGTCTTCCTGTTTCCAAATATAGCACTTTATCCACTGTACCACCTACAGGGGCAAGGTAAGCCACTCTGTGAGAAATAAGATTATACAAACCAAGGCAACAACTCAATATGACCTTTCTATTACCCTGAACTGTTTGAGAACAGGGATCCTGAGAACTTGAGTGGAACTGCTCCTCTCCTGGGACCCTGGCCAGGTCCTTGAGAGGAGATATGATAACTGCCCAACTCCTGGAACTAGTCACCCCAAGGAAACATCGCTCTTGGACGGGGACGTTGGAGGGATTGGCCTCTGTCCCAGGCCTCACACCAGATACAATGATTGCTAAAAACACCTGGCAGTATGCCTTCTTTGTTCTCAGCACTACTTAAACTGTAAGATTCAGACCCCAAATTGGAATCTCACCCATGGAGGAGACAACCTGCCTGGGACCCTCGCATGTGGGACCCTGATGGCTGTACAGGGATTTCCCAGCTTGTGTGGTCAGGTGTTGGTGCTTCCCCGAAACAGTGATGCTTGTAAATATATATATATATATCCACTATTAATCATGGTTGCTCTTATTCTACTATCTTTAAGCCTCTTACTCTGTTATCTCCGGTTTCTTTCTCACTTGCCTATATATACATATATTCTGAATAAATATTCTAAAGAAATTGCCTTGGGTCTTTCTTGGAGTGCCAAGCCTTTCATTTATTCGAATCCTGAACCTCCTTAGTTGGACACCACCTTGCTTTGAAACTGTTTTGATATTTGATACATCTTCTGGTCTTATCTAAAATCTGAACATTATCTTTAGGGAAAGAATAACCTAATAATTATGGGTCTGGCCCCAAAGTAACTTCATGGTCAGATTTTATAGTACATTGAGCAGAAAACCATATTCTGTCACATAATGACAATATGTGCTAAACTACTAGAGCAACAGGGGTTACAGAACTTTTGAAACTGGAATTGCTTTAATCCAGCGGTAGAGAACCTGCGGCCTCTAGGCCATATGTGACCTTCTAGGTCTTTGGGAGCAGCCTTTTGACTGAATCCAAGTTTTACAGAAAAAATCCTTTTATTAGGGGATTTGTTCTGTGAAGTTTGGGTTCAGTCAAAGGGCTGCACTTGAAGACCTAGAGGGCCACAGGTGGCTTGAGGCCACAGGTTCCCCACCCCTGGACTAGTCTATTAGTAAAAATAGAAGTGTTTGGAAATATTCTAGTTTTCCAGCAAATATTATTGTATCACCTAGAGATTAGGCAAGAACATTTAAGTGTAGGGACAGCTAGGTGGCACAGTGAATAGAGCCAGGGCCCTGGAGTCAGGAGGACCTGAGTTCAAATCTGGCCTCAGACACTTATCACAAAAACTAGCTGTGTCACCTTGGGCAAGTCACTTAACCCCAATTACCCTCCACACACAAAAAAAACAAACAAAAAAAAAAGAACAGGTAAGTGGCACAGTAGATAAGAGTATGGAACCTGAAGTCAAGAAGACCTGAATTCAAATCCCATCTCAGACACCCACTAGCTGTGTGACTAGCAAGTCGCTTAACCCTATTTGCCTCAGTTTCCTGATCTGTAAAATGAACTGGAGAAGGAAATGACAAGCCACTTCAATATTTCTGCCAAGAAAACCCCAAATGTGGTCACAAAGAGTCAGACATGACTGAACAAACACAGCAACAGAGATTAGGGTGACATAATTATTGTGAATTGATCCACATTCCTTTATCCCTTAAAAGAAAAATGAGATAATAGAATTAGGGGACATTTTTAGAATTGGAAGAGGTTTAAAAAAATTATCTAGTCAAAAATTGTCACTTTACAGATAAGAAAACTGAAACCCATAGTGGATAAGTGACTTGCTAGGGGGCACAGAACTGACAAGAGGTAAAGTCAAGTCTATGACACCAAATTCCAGCACCCTTTCCAATACACCATTTTATATTTCACAGCAGTTAAGCCATAGTAGCTTAAAACTGTGCTGAGACTTACAGGACGCTCTGTATTTCAAATACTTAAAATTGCATGAAAATTTAAGAATCTGTTACTGATTAAGTGAAAAAATGTATTCAAACTGCTATTTAGCAAACTGGTGTTACATTTATTCCACATTTTTCTGTGCCTAAAAAGGGATAATGGAATTCCAGAATTAACATTCAAATCTAAATAATTACCTTGCAGCTGGCTTATATCACCTGTGGGTCGATTTCACATTCTCTGAGGATTCATTCAAAGGTCAACAACCTTTCAAAAGTAGAGTGACAAAATGGTGACCCCACTTCTTGTGTCATTTGGGGATGCGTATGCCCAGAGTAGGCAACTGCAGTCAAAAAGTTTTCTTAATAAAAATATCATCCTTATACAGTAAACCAATTAAATATGCATTTAAAAATCTTCCATTAAAATACAAATATCCTATTTGGAGCTAACTTTATCAGTCATTTATGCCTGAGTATGAATTATTTCAGTCAGACCTTTAGATCACATTCCTCATCATTGTTACCATGGGAATTTTGATTGAGAAGGGAATAGGGGGAGCTGTGCTAGGCATTTTTAAAAACCTGGGAGCAGGATAGAGTCAAGTAGGAGATGCAGCAAAGGCTTCTGGATACCCAGAGGGGAAGGGAATAGTTAGCTAGGGTAGGGAAGCTGAAAAGAAGAAATCCTTAGAATCAAAGGGTGCCCAAGACCAACTTCAACTCCTGTGCAATTTGTCACAGAACAATGGTGGCAGTTACCCAGGTGTTGCTGAAATCTATCAACAATTTCAGCTTTGGAAAACAATTGATGACACCTGGTCTGGAGGTAGATCATTGAGAGAATCTGCAAGTTCCATGGTGCGTGTTTAAACAAACAATTTCTCTGAGAGATCTTCCTTCAACAATCCTTCCTATAACAATCTCCTAATTTCCTTCATAAGTTTTCATTTCTGTGATGCCAAAACTATACCAAGTTCACTTTTTCATTGAATTTTAGAGCTGGAAGGGATTTAAAAATTATTTAATTCTACCTCCTTTATTTTTAAAGAAGAAACTTGTTTAACCTCTAAGTAGCCATGATTAACCACACAGCTAGCAAGTAGTAGTCAGAATTTTCACTCATGTCACCTGATACCAAGTCACATGCACTTTCCACTATAAGCATGTATTTTGTTTATAACATAACAAAAAAAATTGTCTTGACTTTTTTTTTAATTGGATAGACTAAGTGAACTGATTTGGATGTCTTACAGGCAAAGACAATATCAATTTGAGTCTTTGAAAAAATGGTTGGTTTGCTAGAAATTAAGGCATCAGTTTGTGGAGATATCTCTCCCCCAATGGGGGTAGGAGATATTTATAACAGATAAATGATTACCAAGATTCATAAGTAGTTGCATAACTCACAAGTTAATGAATATTCAAGTATCTTCAAGGGACAGTAAATCATTGGTCTGAGGGCCTACATGGGGCTTAATCAGAATTAATGAAACTATGAGAATCATCTAATAATATGTTCAGAATACTGATACAGTACATGCAAGTTATTCCAATTCAAAATTGGGATTCCCTGTGAATTATATGAAGTAAGGCTACCTTATTTTCCTATCCGACCCAGTCAGTCCACCAAGTACATATAAGGGTGATATCACACAATTTAAAACTTTCATGGGTACCCAAATTGTGAGACAAAACATTTCCTTTAGATCAGAAAAAAAACAGAGGTCCCATTCCCAGCCTAGTGGAAGTTGTCTTTGAAAGAGCACAAAGGTTCTCAGTTGGAACTTTCTGACTTGAACTGGTAACACTATAAATAAACAAGCATTTATTAATATCCTAGGATGTTCCAAGTATTCTGCTAGGAACCAGGGATACAAGGACCAAAGTGAAGTTAGTCCCTTGCCCTTGAGGAGCTTACAAATTAGCTATGTATGTAAAATCTGACTCTGCCCGTGAAAACCTACAATGACACTTTTTTTCTGAAGTTTATAGCCTCCTGAATTCTGGGGTCCTAGAATAGTCTTAGTTATTTTAAATCAAAACTTGATAAAACACAGCATATTAAAAAACACTGGATCAGATTTCTCTCATCTGTGGATTTTGAAAGATCTGAGTTTTAATACAGAAACATATGACAATTGCATACACTGAGCAATAACTTTTGTATCCTTCGAGAAAATTATAAAGACATGGGAAAAGCTAGGGTGCTTTTATCACTGCATTGATAATGCATTGATTAGTGTTTAGCTATTTCTTTCAGTGTTCTTTTTCCTTTTCTTCCACAAACTCCTTCCTTTAAAAGGCAGAATCATCTCCACTCAATGATTTTTATATCACATTTTCTACAACATTGTGAAACTGGAGGGCCAGGGTGGTGTGACAGGAACTTGGAGTCAGCAGAGACCTCAGTCCCAGTCCTGCCTCACGCATTTATTGAGCTATGGACAAACCATTTCAGATCTCAAAAGCTCATTCTCTTCATTTATAAAACATAGGCTGGTGGGTGTTCCCTCATTGGAACTAGCTGAAGGTGTGGTAAAGTGCTGGCCAGGAGTCAGAATTGCCTGAGTTCAAATCTTGCCTTAGGCAGATACAAGCTGTGACCCTCAGCAAGTCATATAACTATTGCCTGCCTCAGTTTCTCCAAATGCAAAATGAGGATAATAAATGCATCTAACTGGCAGGTTTTTGTGAGGATCGATGAAATAATATTTGTTTTTTTTTTTAAACAGCCCTTACCACAGTGCCTGACACACAGCAGGTGCTACATATATATGTGTCTAAATGTTATTGTCGTCCCCTTCACTGGAACTCTTCAGGTAGAAGGTAGATAAAAACTTGTTGCTTTAGCAAGCTTACCCCCAAGCTCAACTTCTTGATTGGTAATTGAAATCAAACTAGTCCACTGTCGCAGGCTGGATCCAGACTCCAGCACATTCTGCCCTGCTTCCTGCTCACCGCCCAAGGGCTTTCCATATCTTGCAGCTAGGTGATGGATAGAGTGATATATTTGGAGCCAAGAAGACCTGAGTTCAAATATGGCCTCAAACACTTATGAGCTGTGTGACCCTTGGTAACTCACTTAACCTTTGTCAGTCTCAGTTTTCTGAACTGTAAAATGGGGATAACAATAGCACCTACCTTCCAAGGTTGTTGGGAGGATTAAATGAGATAATATTTGTAAAGAACTTAGCACAATACCTGGCATATACTAGATGCCTAATAAGTGCTTGTTTCTTTCCTTCTTGCACTGGGCACTTCATTTATTGATTTCTTTATTTTTTGGGGTATTTTTTATACTTTATGTCTTATATGTGTAACAACAGAGGTCACTGCATAGAAAGATTTGGGGTAAAAAGTAAAACTGAAAGTTAGAACCACTCCTGTTTCTCTGTCCTCCTTCCCAAAACCAACTGAGTCAGAAATGAAAGTTAGGTTTTGAGGTCTTTGGGGGGTAAAAGGTCCTCTTTTATAAAGTTCAGCTTTGGGGAGCTTATAAGATTATAACAAAAATACATGATTAATGACTCATAAAATATTCCTTTCAAGCCACTCTAATCATGTGTAGCTAATGCAAAAACATTACCATAGTAGATATATTGTAAAAGACTGACTATATTTCCCTCCCTCCTATCCCACCTCCCACTTCTTCTATTCTCTATTTTGATTCCATCCCTTTTCAAAAGTGGGTGCTTCCAACTTCCCTCTCCCCCAGCCTGCCCTCCCTTCTATCATCCCGCCTCTCATCCCCTTCCTCTCTACTCTCTTGTAGGGTGAGATACCCTATTTAGTGTGTATGTCATTCCCTCCCCGAGCCAAATTCAATGAGAATAAGGTTGACCCATTCCCTTTTGCCTTCCTATTCTTCCCCTCCATTGTAACCATTTTCCCTTGCCTCTTCTATATGAGATAGTTTACCCCATTATGTCTCTCCCCATCTCCTCTCATTATATTCCTCTCTCACCTCTTAATTTCACCTTTTAAGTATCATCCCTTCCTATTAAATTGGTCCTGTACCCTCTATCTATGTACACCTGTAAACATATATACATACATTCACATATGTATTCATACGCCCGTATACCCTCCGATATAGACATATATTTTTTTTTCTATTCCCTTCAACTATTTTCATACTGAGAAAAGTTTCATCAGTTACAATGATCATTTTTCCATAAGGAATGTCAATAGCTCAACTTTGATAAGTTCCTTGTGATTTCTTTTCCCTGTTTAGTTTCTCATGCTTCTTTTGCTTCTTGTATCTGAATGTCAAATTTTCTATTCAACTCTGGTTTTTTCATCAAGAATGCTTGAAAGTCCTCTATTCCACTGAATGACCATATTTTCCCCTGAAACATGATGCTCAGTTTTGCTGGGTAGGTGATTCTTGGTTTTAATCTGAGCTCCTTTGACCTCCGGAATATCATATTCCAAGCCCTCCAATCCCTCAGTGTAGAAGCTTCCAGATCCTGAGTTATCCTGATTGTGTTTCCACAATATTCAAATTGTTTCTTCCTGGCTGCTTGTAATATTCTCTCTTTGATCTTGGAATTTCAGAACCTGGCTATAATATTCCTAGGAGTTTTCTTTTGGGGATCTTTTTCAGGAGGTGATTGGTGGATTCTTTCAACCTCTATTTTGCCCTGTGGTTCTAAAATATCAGGGCAGTTTTCCTTGAGAATTTCTTGGAGGATAATTTCTAGGTTCTTTCTTTGATCATGGCTTTCAGGTAGTCCAATAATTTTTAAATTATCTCTCCTGGATCTATTTTCCAGGTCAGTGGTTTTTCCCATGAGATATTTCACATTGCCTTCTATTCTTTCATTTGTTTGGATCTGTTTAACAGAATCTTGATTTCTCATAAAGTCATTAGCTTCTATTTGCTCCAATCTAATTCTGAAGAATTGATTCTCTTCAGTGAGATTTTGAGATTCTTTTTCCATCTGGTAAATTTGGCTTTTTAAGGCATTTTTCTCCTCATTGCCTTTTTGAGCCTCTTTTGCCATTTGAGTTAGTCTATTTTTTAAGGTGTTATTTTCCTTCATAATTTTCTTGCATCGTTCTCATTTCTCTTCTCAATTTTTCCTCCACTTCCCTTATCTGCTTCTTAAGGTCCTCTATGGCCTGTAACCAGCTCGTATTTTTCTCAGAAGCTTTTGGTGCAGAAGTTCTGACTTCACTGTTTTCCTCCTGTTCCATGCTTTGATCCTTTTTGTTCCCAAAATAGGAGTTTAATATTGGATTGCTTTGCTTGGTTAGCTTCCTTTGCCTGGTCATGTAGCCACTTAATTACTTGACTTTGGGGCTTTTTGCCACAGTAGGACTCTGCCACCAGATGGGGTAGCTTCATTCCAAACGCTGGGGTTTTCTCAGCTGCTGGTGGTTTTAGTTGGGTGCCCTTTCTGAAGCCTCCACATGCTCTGGCAAGCTGGTTGCACACCCCAGGACCTCCACCCTAGACTGAAATCCAAATCCAAGCAGATTAAAGCAATAGCGATTACCCCTCAGACTGGTTGCTTGGTCCCCCTACACTCTGCAGGCCAGGAGTGCCTCAGCACCTTCTTGCTCTAGGGGCAAAAGCTGATGCACTCCCAAACTACTGGATCCCCAAATCGACACTGCACTGACTTCTCACTTTGTCCTTAACATCTATGTGTTGATAATTCTGGACAACCACAGCTGCTGGTGATCTGGAGTCCCTCCAGCCGGTGGTTGGTCAAGTCTGCCCTGGGGCCTAAACCTCTGGCTCATGTGGGGCTGGGGTCGGCTGCCAGAGTGCTGTGCTGGCCAATACCTGCTGGCCTACAGGGCTGTCCTCAGCAAGAGGTTAGCTTCTCTGTGTCATTTTGTGGGTTCTGTAGCTCCAAAGTTTGTTTAGAGTCCCCTTTTACATGAATTGGAGATGGTGGGAGCTGGAGATGCACAGAGATTCTGTTTCTACTCCGCCATCTTGACTTTGCCCCAAGCCAGTCTGGGCACTTTATTTTTTAAATAATATTTTATTTTTCCCAACTACAGGTAAAAACAATTTTGAACAATTTTTTTCAAATTTTTGAATTTTAAATTCTCTCTTTCCCTTTCTACCCTCCCCTCCCTTCTCCCTGATACAGTATTGCTCTGGACACTTTAATCAAATCAACAGTATCACTGCATCTGGAAAAATGTATCAGTTGACTTGCCTTCTTTATCAATTTACCATTCTTGTGACTTCTAGACTAAAAGGTTTTTCGTTGCCACCACTCCCATAATAACAGTTACCCCCCCCCATTAGGATGTAAGCTACTTTATATTTTATATTTTTATCACCAATACTTAGCATAGTGCCTGGCATATATTAAATACTCAATAATTTTTCTTCATTCATTCATTCAACATTTATTTATTTTCAGGTATGAGTTAGACTATATGGCTGCTAAAGTCCTTTCTAACAGTGAAATTCTTTGATTCTGCATTAATGTTACTTCCCAACTCATAGGCTCTTGAGAGAATCACCATGTAAATGTGTTAATATTGGGAGAGACAGTGTGGCAAAATGGGAAGCTTAGAGACAAGAAAGACCATAAGTTGCAGAGCAGGTGCTGATTTGTATGAGAGCTTTTTCATCCCATGCTCACCATTCCAGTGAAATCATGAATCTACCTATATACACACACATATCTATATATGCACACATAAATATATGCATATATAAAACATAATTTTATTCTGCTAACCTGAAAGATTTCCACAGTGCAACAGAAGATTTCATGTCCAATGAGTTATTTTAGGAACAAATGTAACAAACTATCCCTCGTGCCAGATATGCATTCCCTCCTTACTTCCACAGCTTCATTCAAGGCTCAATTCAGGTGCCATTTCATACAAGAAGCTTTTATTAATCTCCCTATGGCCCTTCTCCCTCCTCAAATGACCATTTATAACTTCTCCGTTTTATCTGTTGCTAACCCTTGAAGACAAGGACTTATTTTGGGGGTGGGGTAGATGACTGTCTTTGTATCCTCAGTGCCTAACATGTTTCTTTGTAGCTCAAATAGAAAACACTTAAAAATGCTTTTTCGATCAGGTTGAGTAAAATTACAGTAATATATTTGGCTAAAGCTATTGATAGCTTCTTGGCGGCAAAAATCCTATATTTTTGGATTAAGCAATTTTGACTAATATCTGGAGCAGTTTGTTTTCCTTGTATGTAGATGGGTCATCATTGAATTGGTTATGGTTAAAGTGTCTCTCCTGGGAGTGGACCTAGAGTCAAACAGTCACTCAGGAAATGGAGATAAAATTGCTGTTCAATGTACTTGCTGTCACAGTGTCCTTTTATGCACATGTGGTCTGTAAATCTGGGAACTATAACACTATTTCAGTGCTACAGAATTCAATGAGAATTTGCCCAGAACTGACTATTCTGATGATTGGGACAACGGTTCTAACACAGAAATATACACATATGTACATGCATGTACATATATATATATATATATATATATATATATATACCACTACCTAGTAGAATTTAGAAAGAATGTCCATTTTTACCTGAAAGAATTTGCAAATATTCATGGAGTCACAGAGTTTGACTTTTATAATTCATTTATTGTTTGAATGGGGGTAGAAAATGTTGGTTTTCAGTGATTCACAGGATCATAGATTTTGAAGTGACCATAGAGTTTTCTTGGTCCACCCCCTCATTTTATAGATGAAGAAACTAAGGCACATAAGTTACCTCATTGTTTTCCCCCCCAAATCTGCCCATCTTCCTAATGTCCCTATTTCTATGAAAGGTACCACCATCATTCCAGGTTTGAAACCTCAGTCATTCTTTTTTTTTTTTTAAAGCAATTGGGGTTAAGTAACTTGCCCAAGGTTACACGGCCAGTTTTTTGTGTGGGTGTTAAGTATCTGAGGGCAGAACTGATCCCAGGTCCTCCCAACACTGGGCCTGCTCTCTTACTCACTGTGCCACCTAGCAGCCCCTAACCTCAGTCATTCTTAATTCATCCCTCTCCTAATACCCTCCCCCCACCACCAATCAGCTGCCAAGTCCCACTTACTACTACATTTCTCACATCCATTTCCTTTTTTCCAGACATAGAGCCACCATCCCACTTCAGGCTCTCATCATCTCTTGCCTGTTACTATTGCAGTAGCTTCCTAAATGTTCTCTCAATCTTGTCTTCCCCTTTTCAGATCCATTCCCCATACAGCTACCTAATTGATATTCTTAAAGCCCAGCCCTGACTGTGTCACTCTCCTGCTCAAAAAGCTCCAGTGGTTCCCTATTGCCTCCAGGACAAAATACAAACCCTCTTGTATTTAAAGTCCTTCATAAAGTTTCTCTATCATACCTCCAGGGATTTTGCATATTACTTCTCTGACATACTCAAAAGTTCTAAGCAAACTGGCCTATTTGGAGTTCCTCCTATACTGCAATCCATGTCCTGTTACCTTACTTTTGAACAGATTCTTGCCTTCAATCCTGAACAAAGCATTTCTTGATTCTTACAGTTTCCTTCATCTGTTTATTCCAAGTCCTAAAATCCAGTTTGTAACTATAGTATAACCCCCTATCACAAAGGCATTTGGGGATTGACCAATAGTCATAATTGAGATAAACTTATATCAGTTATAAAATAACTTATTAAGTGACTAATACATGCCAAGTACTAACTAAAGTGATAACTATATTATATTTCATGGGACATGATTTGAATCATGTCAAAGCTGAATCTTATTAATAATATACTACATTATAACACTGCCCTAATAAATAAACTTTTAGTCTCCATGTTTGTGTATGTATGCATACACACATATTATAATATATAAAATCTGTCTGCATATGTAAATATGTATATATATATGATATATATAATTAGCATTTTCCTTCCCAGTTGGAGAAAGCCCTGATTTGAGGCTTTCAAAGATATAAGTACAAGAAGAGTAGAAAAGGAGAAGAGGAAAAAGCTGAACTCAAAAGGAACAAGGACAAAAGGCACAAGAGGAGCTGAGAAAAGCTGCTTAGAGAAGACAGAACTCAGAAGATAACAGGAACAGAGCTGGCAGGAAGACTTTCCAGTTATTTTGCTAGTAGCCTTGCTTATTGGAAGAGAGGTGCTGCTCTGCTGAGAGCTGAGTGGCCCACTGGAAAAGAGGTGACTCCCTTTGTTGTGTGGAGACCTGTCTGAACCTATTGTTCTCTAGAGTCAGAGAGAGACAGAGACAGAGACAGAGACAGAGAGAGAGAGAGAGAGAGAGAGAGAGACAGAGAGAGACAGAGACAGAGACAGAGACACAGAGAGAGAGAGAGACAGAGAGAGACAGAGAGAGAGAGAGACAGAGGCAGAGACAGAGAGACAGAGAGAGACAGAGAGAGAGAGACAGAGAGAGAGAGAGAGAGAGAGAGAGAGAGAGAGAGAGAGAGAGAGAGAGAGAGAGAGAGAGAGAGAGAGAGAGAGAGAGAGAGAGAGAGAGAGAGAGAGAGAGAGAGAGAGAGAAACCTCTCAGAGATTATTTCTACTGCCCTCTAATTTAAGAGAAAGAAATACAGGCGTTAGATCTGTTTTTCTATGAGATAATGTTTGACTTTGCAGAGAACTGATTGGACAAAGCAGAGTCCCCTGCCATTTGAAGAACTGGTTGGGGAAAGACTATATGGATCTATTACTGGGGAAGTAGAAGCCCATTAGAACCCATAACAGACCTGGCCTAAGTGAAATTTTTGTCACTGAAAGATCATAATACCTTCTTCATAACCTTCATAACGAGGACTATGTGCTAAAAGAATTTGTCACTACTTCAATGGTAAACTAAGGGCAGCAGAGAAGCATCTTTGACTACCAGCAGAGTCATGAAGACCAGAAAGGGATCAGATAGAAGAAAAATAGTCCCAGCCAGTTATATGGGTTGTATTCTGTTCTCTAAACAGACCCAAAACACCAAGGCTTGCTATTGTTGGGTTCTCAGGACACTTGGTTTCCCTATTTATGTGCCTTCTTGCTAATTTTTTGTGTGTGCCCATTTTTCCTCATGGAACCCACGCATATTTGTAGGAGAATGTGACCCAGGTTTATGGGTGGATTGGTATATTTTAATTATTCCTGCTCTTGCTTTTTATTGAGAAAATGTTAAATTAGAATTGCTTTTGTCATCTATTCAGAAAGTATTATGCATATTCCTGATTTTGCCTTATCATTAGATAATTGTTTCCTGTTTATGAGTCAATAGTGTCATGGTGACTGTTCTGTGTAAATCAGAAGCATGCTAGTTGGGAGGGAGGAATCATGAACTACACTGGAAGTAGTGAGAATACAGTACACACGTATATGCACACACATGTGCACACACATGCACACACACATGTGCACACACACACACCAGGGTTACCTTTAGTTCTCTGAGGTTAAGTTTGCATTTCAGCTGTGGTAGCCAAATTGCTGTGTCCACACCTCTGCTTTCTCAACACTCTTCCCCGCCTGAAAAAGAAAACTTAGAGCTTCCAGCATTAGTGCAGGTTGGAATAAGTGAGTCATCACATGCAGAGAGAGAAAGAGAGAGGAAAGAGGGTGTGGGGACCACATCAGACACCACACCCTTGGATGATAGTTCCCATGTCAGTGGGCTGGGCATCATGCCCTTTACATATATTCCATCTATAATTGAACTTAATTCAATTCAGCAAGAGTTTGCTGAGTGATTGATATGTGCCAAGTGTTAAATGAAGTTCTATGGATACAAAGATAGAAATGAGAACACAATAACCAGAATAAAGAAATAAAGTTTTCAAGGAAAGTATAATGCTAATCAAATGTTTGTTGGATCACAGATCATAATCAGTCTTGATTCTAGTGGAGTAGAATTGCAATAGACCTTTGTTCTCTTAGCAGAGAAGTGGTAAATTTTAGGTATTGAGTAAGTCATTCTTTGTCAGGTATGGCCAATGAATTGTCATGATTGCTGTTGTTTAAGTGTATTTCTTTGTTTCAAGAAAGTTGACAAGGGCTCTTTAGTCAAATCAAAAAACATTAATTTAGGGCCTACTATGTTTCAGGCACTATATTTAAACACTGAAGATAGGCAAAAGCAATCCTTTCTCTCAAGCTCACAGTCTAATAGAGAAGGCAATATGCAAAGAACTATGTACCCAGAATATATAAAGGATAATTTGAAGACAAGTTCAGATGAAAGGCACTGAGATTAAAGAGCGCTGGGAAAGACTTCTGTGAAGAAAGTGGGACTTCAGCTGAGACTTGAGGGAAGCCAGCAAAGCCGAGAGATGTAGATGAGCAAGGAGAATTTCAGGCATGGGGGATAGCCAGTGAAAATGCTGGGAATTGGGTGTCTTAAGATGAAGTGTCTTAAGTACAGCAAAGAAGTCAGTATCATCATATTGTTAAGTAGTTGGAAGGGAGTAAAGTTCAAGAAGACTAGAAAGGTTGGAAGGGTCCAAGTTATGCTGCACTTTAAAAGTTAAACAGAAGTTTTCATATTTGATTCTGGAGATCATAGGGAACCATTGTATATTGGGTAGCCTGGTTAGAGCTGTGCTTTAGGAAGATAAATTTGACATCTGAGTGGAAGATAGGGTCTTGTTAGGTCAACCAGAAGGCTACTGCAGTAGTCCAGTTGTGAGAAGATGAAGGCCTGCCTACACCAGAATGATGGCATTATGGTGTTAAAGGAGAGAAGTGGGTTGGGCATTTGCAAGAGGAGAATTAATTAGAGAAACTACCATTCCAAAGGTAGAAATAAGACTTGGTAACTTATTGAATATGGAGGGGGACAGAGAATAAAGAAGGAGTCAAGGATGACACCTAGGTTGTGAGACTGGGTGACTAGTACCATCAGTAGTAAAAGGGAGGGTAGGAAGAGAGGATGGTTTGAAGGGAGATGTATAATGAAAAAAACCATTAGGAAATGACAGAGATGTTTGATAAAAATACCAATTAGGAAAAAAACCCACCTCCAGGTCAAACAGCATGAAAAGCATCTTTAAATCAACTTTCTAAAACCAATTCAAGTTGAGTTAGGGAAGACAGAACCCAGGTCAGTGGCACCTATGAACAGAGATTCCAGGAAATTGTAAAACCATTCCACTAGGGAAAAGAAGAAGCTTTGTAAGACCATTCCACTAGGGAAAGGACGAAACTTTACCATCTTGGTACCTTCCTGTTTGAATTAATCCTTTGTGCAAATTAGGTGTAAAAGTCAACTGTTTCTATGCTGCTAAAAGGCTGTAAGGCTATTGAAATTTCAGTGCCCTTTGACAAAGCCCTGATTGTCCTATCCTAGTTATGACTTTGTTATAATACAACATTTTTAATATGTAGAATGTTCTGTCTTCTTAGAACTATTATCAAATCAGAACCAAATTTCAAAAACTTGAAATTTCATATGTGTACATATGTACATATATAGAGTTATATGAATATATACATAAATGTAGTTATGTACATTTAAATATGATTTTTGTTAATATATACTTTAAATCCATTAAATTTATTCTTTGCTTGTAGAAAATGGCTATAATACTCATTATTTTAAATATCATCTTGTCCTGAAGTATGTTAATATGATAGCTTTACCTTTTACTCATAGTAGTGTGCTCATTTATGTCCCCTTAAATACAGGAAAATTAGGTGAAGCTTTTTTTTCTCTCTCCCTGAAAAGATTACCATCTTATGGCCTCTTTTTTATTCCATATATGCATGTAAAGAAAATCCTGATGACACATAGTAGAGTTCAGGCACAGTGATTTAATTTCATGTAAAAAGTGATATGAAGAAATTTTGCTTCACATATACCTCAAAATTCATGCATATCTCAATTGATTTTTTAAAAAACTAATACACTTAATACACATTGATTCACATCAGAATTTTGCTACAAAGGATCATTTCTTACCAGAAAGGGCTAAAATTTAAATCAAGAAAATTATGACGTGGTTAAGAAATGATTTATTTTGTTTTTTTTTACATGCAATGGCAACATTTTTAACTTATTTCAACATTTAAGTTTCTTTTATCTTCTCTTAACTCTCCCAACAGGTTCAGTGATCTCTAGTTTATCCTTTTATTGAAAAAGGAAGATTTGCTTCTCTGTCAAAGTAACAGCCATCATACCATGTCATTGATTTTCTGACATGCCAATCTTTCAGCCATAGTGATAACTTAGAGCATCTAACTCCCCTGTCATTGGAGTCTTCCTCATAAAATGGATATGAAAATCACCGTGTTGCTCAAGAAATCACATTATTTTTACAGTGCAGAAGAATTGCTAAGCTTTTGCCTCCTTTTTTTTTTTGATTAATTTCATGCCTGACTCAGTCAGAGATTAGGCCTTGACACAGGTTATAATTAAATATTGAAATCATGAAGTGCAAGAATGTTTAATTTTTAAAATATGAGTTTTAATTTACCTCATACAGAGAATAGCTCTGGTCACCTGCAGAGATGCATTACACACTACATTGCCTAATGTAGGATGCCTGAATAAGGCTGAGCATACAGTTAAAGTAAACTAATGCAATTTACTGAACAGCAGTCAAATATTTATCCAGTTGATGAAGCAGACTTTATGTGAAACTCAGACAATAATTAAAGAGAAGCCTTGCTTAAAACATGCTTACTCCAGTTTTCACAAATATGTTATAACCTAGCAGCATCTTCCCTTTTCTCAAATATTGATGTATACCTGAAACACTCGAAAGTGTTTTTGGCATTAGGTTAAATCTATATCCTGGCATTGCATGGGATGACAGAATTTGAGAATTAGAGGATACCTTAAAATTCATTTTTACCAGTGTGGAATTAGAGGTCCAAAGAGGTTAAGGACTTGCCCAGGGTCACACAGCTAATTAGTGGCAGAATTTGAACTGGAGTATAAAACTCCTGACTTCTTAGTTTGGTGTCATAGTCATCACAATACTATCTTCTCTCTTGTCTTATCTCTATTATGTTGTTCCCGGAAAAAAAAACAAACAACTAGTTATCACTTGATAAGCATCAAAGCAAACCAATAAAGGATCCTAGAGTATCAGAGCCACTAAATGGTATTTGATTAGGCCAAATAATTATGGGGGTATTGCATTACAAATTTACTACAGTTAAGACTCTCAGAACATTGAATATTATCTGAGAATATTTCTCAGATCCTTTCCCTAAGTTGTGTGCACAGAATTTCAAATGATAATAGACCTACGACTTTTTTTGAGAAGTAATAAATCCCATAAATTTCCATCCCTGTGATTTTTGTATTAATGCCAGCATTTGAAATATTTTCCAAATACAAAGGATAACAAGTATTTTGTTGGAGCTTTATTTAGCTGAGTTGAAATTTTCTCTGAATCTCTTTATATCCAAATACCTTTATCAGGAAAATGACTAACAAAGTCATCCATCTCAGATTCATCTCTATCTTAAATATTCTAGAAGATAAGAAGTGAAGAAATCTCTAAAGAGGAGTGGATTACTTTGAATGGATGAACAAAGACTGATTGAGTAAGACCAGTGCACACCAGTGCACAATAAGGTGCCACATTATGAAATCCTAAAGTCAAACTTGACCCAGAAAGAATATAGTTATCCTTATTTTTAGAAGAATAACTATTTTACTTTATGCCTCATTTAGATCCATATTAGCTTCATTCCATCTTAATAGTTAGTATAACTCTTTTTTTAAAGCAATTGGGGTTAAGTAACTTGCTCAAGGTTACACGGCCAGTTATTTCTGGGTGTGGTGCTAAGTGTCTGAGCCCAGATTCAATCCCCAGGTCATCCCAACACTGGGGCTGGTACTCTTACTCACTGTGCTGCCTGGCCTCCCCGTTAGTATAACTCTTAATGAACTTTTATAGCTGTTGTTTATTGTTATTTTTAGAAATTATTGGTTGAAGATAGTCTTTCCTGAGAGCATATCTTACCAAGAAATTTTGCTAGTGGTAAAGTAACCATCTACTGCATTCATAATTTACATTAGGAAAAGGATTATAGAGAACAAAATTCTGTCAATCAAAGGCACTTTGATAGTTACAAAGCTTAGTCCATCCATAGCTTTGCTTTGAGGTTAATCTGTGCCCAGATCTGACCTCAGAATAGGAGAGAAGCTTTTCAAGATTATCAAATGGTGTCAAAAGAGCCCTGGGATTCAGAATTTAGGCAAATGAGCTCAAAGAAAAGAATTTTGGCAAGGTTGCTATGAGAAAGGTTCAGCAATGTCTGCCCATCCACAGACAGTTTTTTTTTTCATTAGAGTATTCGCATAACACTTTCCATGACACTGTCTGCTTTCCATCACTCAACTCTTTGTGAAAATAGGCCATTTTTGGCTTACAGAGAGTTCATCATTGGTCTCAGCCCCAAAGTGAACTTCTTGAAAGATTTAAGAAAAATGATTTCACTTGTTTTTGATTCCTGACTCCTTCTACTAAAAAAACAAACTGAGTAAAAGGTAGTGGTGCATTAATTGCATTTTCCCCCTGTTTAGATCCCCCAAATCCTCCTAATAGCTCTTCACACACACACTCACCATGGGGATCACATGCTTTCCTTGGTTTGAAAAAGACTGCTGAGATTAGATTAAAAAAAAAAAGATTGGCATCTGTAAATGTCCTTTGAAAGAGAACTTACTTGTGGTCTGAACTCTAGAGTATGAACATTTGAGGCCCCAGCCAAATTCTATCTTCCCTTCTCAGGGTAAACAGGCTTAAATGGAAACTAGAAGAGCATACTTCATGAGGTGCCAGTGCAGGGCTGTTTATCGTTTTCCACCAGTGTGGTCTTTCTTTCACCTATTTAAAAACTCATTTTTTCCCCTTTGCTATTCATTCTTCTTTTTATCTTTTTATCTTTTGGGGAAGGGGGTGCCTTCAGTGATCCCCTGTACTACATCATACAAAACAACGGTTAGGTCCAAAATGGAAACACTGCAAAAATATACTAGGACTAGGCAGGGAATGTAGTCCTCATTTTCTTTGTTGTTTTCAGCTGTTCCTTCTTCTACACTTTCCTTACGTTTTGAATCTGGGTGCAGTTTAATTGCCCAGAATTGGACAGCTTCAAAGGTTTTCTTCAGAGTGGCCTAGAGATGGGTTGAATCAGGTTTAGACTGACCCCCTCAGACTAATAGAATAAATAGCACTTTGATTTTGAGGACTGCTTTCCTCTCCCTGTTGTTATTCTTTTAAGAGGCAACAAGGCATAGTGGACAGAGAACTAGACTCAACATGAGGAAGATGAGTTTATTGCCTCAAATATTTACTGCCAGTGTCACTCTGGTCAAGGAGCTCAATGTCTCTTGCCTTAGTTTCCTCATCTGTCAAATGAAGGGGTTAAATTTGATGGTCTATAAAGTCCCTTGTAGCTCTTAACCTATTATCTTTTTCATTAGGATACTGAAAGGATTTATCAATAACTGAGAGTATTTGCATGTTTTCATAAAACTAGTCCCATTTTTCTAATAATAGAGTTGGAAATCTTGTTTTCAATGGATGTGTCAGTTTCTGCTTCCTCTTAGAAGTCTTCCTTGGGCACCCACTGCAGTCATTTCTCCTTCATTTGTACTCCTCTAGGACTTGCCATCAGTACTCATAAAGTCACATGAGTACTTTAAAACTGCAAGAGAACTTTAAAACAGAAAATTTTGATAGTTTGTTTTTACATTACCTTCATTTCTAAATATTGCCTTCTTCCCAAGACTGCCAAGCCCTACAAAAACAACAATATTTTTAAGAGGGAGGCTAGGTGGTGCAGTGAATAGTGCACCGGCCCTGGAGTCAGGTGGACCTGAGTTCAAATTTGGCCTCAGACACTTGACACACTTACTAGCCGTGTGGCCTTGGGCAAGTCACTTAACCCCAATTGCCCTCCCCCCAGAAAAAGAATTCTAAGAAGTAAAAAAAAAAAAAACAAAACTGATGGACACAACAAATGAGACTGACAATATATGTAAAATCTCATGCTCATAGTTCCCATTGCTGCAAAGAAGGTGGTATATTTTCTCATCCCTTTTATGAGACCAGGATTAGTTACTATAATCACATACCATTTCTTCTTCTTCTTCTTCTTCTTCTTCTTCTTCTTCTTCTTCTTCTTCTTCTTCTTCTTCTTCTTCTTCTTCTTCTTCTTCTTCTTCTTCTTC
>NW_027186645.1:11815985-11877592 GCF_028583685.1 Petaurus breviceps papuanus | reverse complement strand
TCTTCTTCTTCTTCTTCTTCTTCTTCTTCTTCTTCTTCTTCTTCTTCCTCTTTTTTTTCTTTATCTTCTTCATCTTCATCTTCATCTTTGCCTTTGTCTTCTTTCTCCTTCTCTCACCACCACCTCCAGATCCTCAAAGTAATGCAGGTCAATGTGAACCGGCAGCTACACTGGGGCATTATATAGTGATGAGTCTGTAACCTTTTTTCCTGAGTACTGGGGTGCCCCTGATTCCCCAAATCAAGGCAAACTCCCAAGGTCCTAGGGCCAGGGTCCCCAGTCAGCTTGAAATTATATAAAATGCTATATGAATGTGAACTACTATTATTGTTATCATACATAATTTTAAGCAATTAAATTGGAGCTCAAAGAGCATAAGTGATGTACCTACTGTCACACAGCTAATTTTTGGCAGAATCAAGACTAGAACTCAAGTCTACCAGTTCTCAGTTCAAGGCTTTATCATGATTTCTTAGCTAACTTTTTATAGCAATGTTTCTCACCCCTAACTAGATTCCTTGAGATCTCCTATTCTTTATATCCTCTAACACTTAACAAAGTGCCTTATGGTTAGGAGGAGCAGTGTGTCCTAGAGGATAGAAAGCTAGACCTGGAATCAAGAGACCTGGGTTCAAATCCTGCTATTGACACTTACTAGCCATAATGTTATAGGCATGTAAGTTACTTTCTTATCTTAGTTTTCTCATGAGTAAAAGAGATAAGAAAACCTTTGGTACCTATCTCACAGGGTTATTGTGAGTTCCCAAATGATATAATGTCCAAATCTGGCCTGTGACACTCACTAGCAGTGTGACCCTGGGTAAGTGACATCACTTTTCTCTGCCTCAGTTTCCTTTGTAACATGGAGGTAATACTAGCACTTACCTCCCAGGGGTCTTGAGAGGATCAAATGAGATAATATTTATGAAGTGCTTTGCACAGGGCCTGGCACATGATAGGTGCTGTATGTTAGTTGTTGTTATTGTTTAATAAAAACTTTGTAATCTTTGAAAAACTATGTAACTTTATGTTACTGTTAGCAGGTACTTACACATGTATTTATAATGGAAGTAATCCACCCACCACCACTCTCCCAGCTCCCATCTTGAGACTAGATTAAGGATCCAGATGCAGGTTTGAATGGGTGAAAGTGAAATTTCTGTGGTTGGGGAATACTTTATTAATATAGAAAAAGAGCCTCCATTCCAGAGCAGTCCAAGGATGAGCATTGATTCTTCCTGCTGGCAGACAGCTTGAACTGGGAACCACACTAGTCATTCTTGATGGGAAAAAGTACATCCTACTGATGAAAGGAATGGTTATTAGAAGATGCCGTGTGAAAAAAGGTGCCATGTGAAGAATCACCATAAAATAAGAAGCCAAGTAGCAGCCAAACAGATTGTTTTTAGTACCTTTTGGTAATTTGCACTGGTGCATAAGGTAGGAAAAAGGAGTGCCAGATAAGGGAAGGCTGATTCTAAAGTAAGGAATGTACAATCAGAGGCTGAGGTTGAGCAATAAGAAAGCTCCAAAGAGGCAAGGATACTTCATTTATTCCAGGCTAAACAAGAAACTTAGGAGGACAACCTGTTCTCATCAAAGCAGCTTACAGTGCTTTAGGCAAACACAATTCCTACTTCATTGTTTGGGTACCCAGTTACTCAGCTGCCCTCTCCACACCTTTCTGTTCCAGTATATTGTTTTGCTTGTTTTTTTTTTCTAAATCAAGCAATTACTTGTGTAGACAAATGAACTAATCATTTTTCCATCAAAGACCAAGCCCTGTTATGCTGAGACATTCTCAGTCATAAATCAATGGGCCAATATAAAGCAACAATATGCCCTATTAATTATTATTTTTTAGCTAATTTCTCAAACCTATCCTTTTCCCACTCTACCTATTGACATGTGACTGGACTAAGAGCTCACACTGACAACATGCATGGGGAAAATACATCATTTCCAGTGTGGATTTGATAATACTTTTAGCTACACATCACTTTATTGTGTTTCACATTTGTTTTACTTTAGAACTGTTAAATGTTCAAGTCATATAGAAAATAGACATAAAGGTTGCATCTTTCAAAGGTTATATCTTGAAATGCAAATCCACAGTAAAGCATGCCGACTGTTTAACTATGCATAGAAATGCCACAAAACAATTTAGGACCAAAATGAAGAATATTATATCTGGGTGAAGCTACTAGGGAGAAAGAGGTCAACAGAAAATAATTACATGGAGGAGAATCCAGACAGGACATCAACAAGAGCACAGACCATGAAATCTCTAGTGACCCAAGTGGTTGGGAAATCTTATCCAAAAGATAGAACTTCCAATGGCACAGATGTGCTTCATGCCAAGCTAGAAAATTAATTCCACCCTGATTCATCCACATCACTTCCCTCAGTTCCTATCCTGAATCATCCTTATAGACAAGACAGTTAACCATGTTGGTAAAGTGCACAATATCAGCTGACCAAGAAATCCATTCTCCTTTATAGGAGTGACAGGCTCCACCTACCTGTCACCCAGTTGAATTGAATGAGCAAGTGACAGAATTTTTTTAAAAAGCTGCCACAAGAAAGGGGGTGGGGCATAGGTATGTAATCTTTACTGCTCAGAGATTCTATCCTGCACATTTCCACACTTCAGAACCAAGAAAAAAAAACATTTTATACTTCAACTTGAAAATGTTATGTTCTTCCTGGTTCCACTCTTTCCCCTCTTGGATCCACTCTTTGTACTACTGTCAGACAAATATTCCTTACACATAGCAAATGTCAGTTTTTTTCTTCAAATTTTCTGTTGTCTCAGTCATATTCAACTTTTTGTGACCCCATTTGGGGTTTTCTTGGCAAAGATACTAGAATAATTTGCCATTTCCTTCTCCAGCTCATTTTACAGATGAGGAAACTGAGGCAAGGAGAGTTAAGTGTCTTGCCCAGGGTCACAAGCTAGTAAGTGTCTGAGGCTGGATTTGAACTCAGGAAGATGAGTCTTCCTGACTCCAGACTTGGCACTCTATCCACTGCACCCTCTTGCTGCCCCTGACATTTTCATGTAGCTCCCTATTACCTATTGAATAAAGGTATGACGATTCTGCCTGACATTTAAAGTCTTCCACATTTTGAGATCACACTGCATTTCTAGCCTCATCTCATATTATTCCTGTACATATACTAAATTCCAAAAAAACTAAACTACTGTCTATCCTGCCTTGTGCTTTCCCACCTCCATGCCTTTGCTCATTATTATTCCTGGACTCTAAAAGATTTCCCTCCCCATGTTCACCTGTTGAATCTTGTAAATCTCAACTCAGTTGTCACCTCCTCCAGGAAAACTTGCCTGCTCCCTCCATCAGTGACTTCCTCTCCTCTGCTTTGAACCTTAGATGTTGCCTATTCTGTGCTCCTCTAAAGTACATGTTTCTTCCTTTGTATGATGGTTACCTATATGTCTTATCCTCCTACTAGAATGTACCTTGAATGACTGAAATTACTATTTTTTAATCTAATCTTTGTATCTCCTCCAGCACCTACTGCAGCACTCTACACAGAATAAATATCTTCTAAACTTTAGTGGCATTGTAGAATTCCTTTTGAATAGACTTTTAAAAAAATGTTATGTTTTATGGAATTTGATATAGTTCATCCAAGAGCAAACAATCTATGTCAGAGTCTAAACCATAAAACATAGCAGGGGACCTACAATATTTAGTATTCAATGTGTAAAACTATCTATTATATAGAAATTATTTTTGTAAATAGGTGATGCTTAGTAAATATTTGTTTAATGATGAGTACATCATTTGTTATATTCTGGAACCTCAACTCAAGAGGAATTGAAGCTTCTAGAAAATGACCTTATGATCATGAGTAGTTTCAGTGAGAAAAAACAAAAAGAAAATTTTAAAGACCAATGAAGCTATACAAGGAATTCTCTGATAGGCTCAAATTTTGAAAGAATATGATAAAAAATGGGAAAGGTGTTATATGATGAGGGACAAATATGAAAAGGTGGCATAAAACTCGACGAATGGTATAAGGGAGATTAAAAAACAAAATAATCAGAGACTTACAAAATTTTTAAAGATGATAAGAAAGGGCTTTTTAACAGTTGGACTGGGAGAAAAGATAACGAATAGATCTACTTCTTAAGGAAGATTATTTAATGTTAATAAATGACAATAAAGAAAGCAAATTATTCAATCCCCATTTTGTTTCTGAAGTCTTTTCTACTGAAGAAATCCATCTTCACACTAGAAAGGGTAGAATAAATTTCTTTAAGAAGAAATGGAGGCCAAAGAAAGCACTGAGTTCAAGTCTCCAGGTCTAGGAGAATCACATGCCAGAGTCTTGAAACAATGTTTAAATTTTACTGCAGAAACACTGTTAGTAAGCCTTGAGGAATCATAGAGAGTAGGTAAAATACCATTAAACTGGAACTGATAAAACATCGTCCAACTTTCAAAAGGAGGAAAAGGCTGGCTTCTAATAGGTATAGGATAGTACACTTCAAATAGATTCCTGGTAAAATTCTAGAATGGATTTTTCACTGTAGTTTCTGAGCTTCTTAGAAAAAAAAAAGGTAGAAAAATCACTAACCTGTATGTACCCTTTATCTCAGAGATTTCCATCCTAGGCTTATATTACAAGTTAAATTCTAGTAATTTATAGAGTTAGCTCCTTGAGGACACTGGGAAGTTATGACTTGCCTATGGTCAAATAGCTGGTATGTGTCAGGCAAGACATGAACATGGGTTTTCCTGACTCCGGGATCGTCCCTCTATCTAGTCTGCCGCTTGTATAATGCCTTGTAAATTTAAAAAGTGACTTCATATGATTTTTCATAGCTCATTTATAAAAGTCCTAACAAGCATAAGACAAATATATCTTTCTTTTACAGTTAAGTTTACTGATGCACAAAATTATGATGTCAGTTAGCAGCAGAGACTAGAACTCAGGTCCCCTGATATCTAGGGGGAGTACATATATACATACACACACACATACATATATATATATATAATTAGACCATGCCCTGATATCTCGGGGGAGTATATATATATGTATAATTAGACCATGCCATATTTTTCTCAGATACTTTAAAAGTTAAAATGTCACTTTAATATCTCATGATTTTTCCTTGTTAATCATCATTACAAACAGTTCATTATACATATATATCCCTTATGAGCAAAGCACTATTTCAAATTTCCTCAGGTTATGGAATAGATTATGGAGAATACATTTCCTGCCCTCAAGGAGTTTATTATCTTCATTCTTCCTCATTCAAAACTATAAATGGTCTATATTTGTTTCACCCAAAGGGGAGAGGTGACAGGCAGGAGATGGTGACCTACGGGAAGGAGAAGAAAGAAGAGGCCACAGGAAAGACTCATTAGGCCAAAACAATGTCACCAAGATACAGACTGGAAAAGAATATCTTATCTCAGCAATGAGTTGCTTTGCTTATAAAATGTCATGGGAGTTGAACACAAAGTAGATGTTGATATCAAAAGAAAAATAATACCCTAAACCAAGACTTGGCAACTTGCTGAATCTGGGTGGGCCATTGTAATCACAGCCTAGAGTTGACATCCACACTTATCACAGAAGCTCAAACTGTGTCTGAGTTCAGATGCAACCCCATACTCAGATACAGAGACATTCTTAGAGTATTTTAAATCAGACCAATCACCCTGACCCAGGTCAAAATGTATTTCCCTCACTATTAATCTAGAGAGAATAAACTTCACCCTAACAGGCCCTTTGACAGAAGGGTAGAGCTGCTAAGGAAATCTCCCAGTTGCACATTTAAAAGGTTACACTTGGCAAACCTTTACTGCAACAACAGATGTAATAGGGATCATAGATTTGGAACTAGCAGGGATGTTAAAGGTTGTCCAGTCCCACCTTCCCATTTTATAGATGAAAAACTTGAGGTCATATAGGTAAGAAATGGAAGAACCAGGATTTGAACCTACATCCTCTGAATACAAAACTAGCACTCTTTGCATTGCAACACAGAACACTTCAGTAAATGATTCTCTCCATTTATCTAGCTTTTAACTCAGACACTGGTTGTGACTTCTCTCTCATCAACTGCTTCTTCCTCTCCAGTTCAGACTCGATCTTTGTCAGCCATACTCCAGACTATCCTTTTCATCTTATCTGTTAGCTTCCAGAACCATTAATCCCCACCCCTGTCTACCTTGACATTCCTTCACCTAGTCCTGCTGCTGAGCTCTGCCCTTGATTGCTCAGCCCTAGTCTCTGTTCTGGGATGCTCTCTTCTTCCCAGGCTCAAGCCTGACTCCTTTTTCAAACATCAGACACTCTAGTCATCTGATTCATGTCACTACTTGCTATTCCTTGTTTTAATGTCTACTTACATCATCTGTGTCACTGATACTGCTAATCATATGTCTGTTAATAGTGATTCTTTAGTCTAAGTTTACAGTTTTATGGTTCAAGTCTGAGAGAAGGAAAACCACCCCATTAGAGGAGAGATTTCCCTATTCTAGTACAAAATGGGTGTAATAGGCCAATTTGAAAGTTTCTATAAATTTAGAAATTACTGAGTATATTAGAGAGTCTATATCAGACTGCTTTTGAACCCAGAGAAAGATTTAACCAAAAAAAAATGAGGATGATCCTGGGAGCAGCCTAGGTGTGGGGGATGGTGCGGTTTTGTCTTACTGCATCCTTGGGCACTGTGGATGGTGCCTAGCCTTGCCTGGCATTAGATAATCCCTAATATACACACACACACACTGAAGTCTTCAATTCACATAGGGACCCCCTCCTTTGAATCTCCTTTATATTAAGGAGGGAGTAAACTCTTACATGTATTGACACATGAAATGAGCTGGAACTAGGGAGCTATGAATACATTTTTTCCTGGATGATAGAATTTAGAAGGCACTAATCTTTCAGTAGCATACTATAGAAAAAAAAACAACGCTTTGCAAGAATTAGTTAAAATAAGTAGCTAGCTTATAGCTATTTCCTCCTCCATCAATGGTAGCTCACATGAAACTTTCCTATATGGATCCTACCCTTCTTCTCTGAAAAGAAAAAGCTTAAACTGCCTCTGGATCACTGCCTACCATCACCCCCTCCAATTGAATTGATTGGCTATTTTGTGTCACTCAGCTTGGTCAACAAAATGGATAGTTATGGCTCTTCATGTCAAACATTAACATTTACTGGGGAGATGCAGCAGGACGAAAAGGAAAATTTAAAGAAGTTTCTGTATTAATCCAACTGATTACCTTACTATTAAGAACAGATGGTAAAAATAATTATTTTCAATACTATCCCTTAGTAAGCAGGCATCAGATTAACAATTCAGTGATCAATAAATGCTGAGAAATGTTCTTTCCCAGTAGCATTACTAATATCCTTTTAGCCCTGACTGGGGCAGAGTCTTCCTGTAGACAACTTTTATTCAATTGAAATCAGTATAAATATAGGGGATTGACTGTGTGGTTAAATAGGTGGTCAGCCACAAGTAGCTTTGAGTAATGATGACAGATAGGAGGGGAAGATGTTAAATAAAGCCAGAGTATTCCTTAAGGGTAGGCTTAGTAACATCGTGTTTTCAATTCACTAATGACCAACTTAATAAACTTGTTCAGTATATTGCATACTTCTCTATTAACTAATTATTCCTTTACCAACATTTTTCAATTATATAATTAAAAACGGAACATTTAGAAATACATCTATGTTTGCATTTTTTCCATTCCGCAACTCTTGTTGTCCCCATATATGTCTTAGTAAGCATTGATTAAAATAGACCCCTTCTACCCAATGTACTTAGATTCCAAAAACCTGCTTGTGTATAAAGTGCTAAACAGCAGGAGGTTGGGCTCCAATTTCCCCCCCATCCCTGTGTTATATCCTAGGTTCTTGAATTTAGGTCCTTGGATTTAATTTGTAGTAATATTTAAAAGCATTTGTTAAATATCTATCAATAAAACAACAAGCATTTACTAAGCACTTACTATATGCCAGGGACTGTGCTAAGCTCCAGAAATATAGACACTAAAAAATTATACACACACACACACACACACAATAAAAACAAGGTAGTTAAATAGAGTGTGGCAGCTAGGTGGGCACGTGGATAAAGTTTCGGAGATGGATTCAGGAAGACTTCTTCCTGACTTCAAATCTGACCTCAGACACTAGCTGTGTGACCCTGGACAAGTCACTTAACCCTGTTTGACAGTTTCCTCATCTGTAAAATGAGCTGGAGAAGGAAATGGCAAACTCATCCAGTATCTTTGCCAAGAAAACCCCAAGTGGATTCAATGAAGAGGTTGTGGTTGTGAGTTGCATGATTTGTTCTTCATTCTCAAAGAGCACCATGACATCAAGCAAACGATGACATGACTTGCAATTGACTTTGATTTGAGTGAGGGAAGGTTGTGCAGAGTCACCAATCTTACTTTATCCTTCAGAGGCATCTGGATTCAGGGGCCAGACATTGGTCAAGACAATTATAGATGACCCAGGATGTATTAGGAAACCTTGGCGCTTTTAAACTAAGGTTTTTTCGGGTCCTCGTTTTGAGCAAAGTTACGCTCATTCAGTGAATAGACCTCTTTAAGAAGTGAGTCAAGGGATGGCCCATTTAGTTAAAAAAAATCAAACTGGGAGGGGAAGACCCTCAGGATTGCTGTCCCAAAGAGAAACAGTTACTATTTACATTAACTCTGAGCCAGGAGGGCTTCCCCCGCCCCCCCAAATAACCATTAAGTGGTGCTTCGGCAGGGACTTATTGCTCCAATCTGTAAGATCCAGAGTGAATTGATAGCTTTCAACCATCAAAATTTACTTGCCTTTGGGCAGAATACTCTCAGGTTAGAGGATGGGACAGAAAAGGAGAGGAGAGGAGAGGGAAGGGAAGAGAAGAGGAGAGGAGGGGAGGGGAGAGGAGAGGAGAGGAGAGGAGGACGAAGACGAGGATGAAGAGAGTTGCCAAACTAGAAAGGGCCAGCTGGGTCCCCATTCAAGCAGATCAAATTACTCACAGGTTGTGGTTCGTCCTTCATTCTTGAAGAGGATCATGACATCAGGCAAATGATGACATGACTTGGAATCAACCTTCACAACTGAAATGACTGAACAAGTTAAATAGAAGGCAGTTAGGGGAGAATATGCTAGTATTTGGAAAGATCAGGTAAAGCTTCATGTCGAAAGTGGTTCTTGAGCTGCTTCTTGACAGAAAGGGTGATTCTATGAAGCTGAGGTGAAGAAAGATTGCATTCTAGATATGGAGGATAGCCAATACAAAGGTTCAGAGATGGGAGACAAGAGTAGTCTCCCTGTAATGAAAAAAACATTAATTCCAGTTTGATTAGACCATAGATTGTCAAGTATAAAGCATGTGTTAGAGGCTGATGTTATAAAGATAAAATCAAACCCAGAAACTCCCTTTAAGGATCCTGTATACAATTAACTGTGTCAGACTTAGACACAGTTAACATAACACTAAGAGTTATGACAGATTCATCGAGGAAGAAATCATTTGTGACTTGGGGTGGAGACAGAGAAGATAGACCAGTGAAGGTTTCATGTAGCAAATGGCAACTGGGCAGGATCTTGAAGGAGCAAGAAAGTTTGATGAGAGTGTGTATTGGAAGGTGGGAAGGAGAATAGAAGTGATAGAGTAGACCTACAGATTGAGAATGGCCTAAACCAAGACTCGGATGTTGGAAAAGGCAGAATAAAATAGGGAATATGGAGGAAAACAGAAAGGGAGGAAGGGGAAAAGGAAGGTAGAAAGGAAGGAAAGAAGGAAGGAAGGAAGAAAGAAAGGAAGGAAGGGAGGAAGGGAAGGAAGGAACAAAGAAAGGAAGAAAGAAAACATTCACAATGCTTGGGGGGGGGAGTGGAGGGGGTGTGGACATGAAGACCATGAAGTGATTAGGATGTTCCAGGGTGAGGTGGCCCTAGGAGCTGAGGAAAGTTCCAGGATGATACACCAGGAGAAATATGGTTTTGAAGTCTGGAAATCAGAATGGGAATGAAGACTGACTAACCTGAGCTCTTCCACAAAATAGACGTGCCAGGAGAGAGTCATCAGTTGGAGAAGGGGGTGGACCTAACAAAGGGATATTCCAGGGTGGAAAGATTTGAATGTTCCATGATGAGGAAGCCCAAGTCACTGAGGGCCAAGGATTATTTGGCAGAAACACAATTTATGTAAATGGATATAACATGATAAAAGGTTGAAAAGATAGATTGGAACCAGACTGTGAAGATGTAGATTATAGAGGTAATCTCCATGTGATAGACAATGAAAATTAACTTCCTCCAGGAAGATTGACTCTGAAATCTAATTGTGACATGAAGGTGATGATTTATGGATATGAGTTATGGAATTCCATAGTTTCCTAAAAATATTAAAGTTACAAGTCACCCAAAGGGTAATGGAAAGATACATGATTGGGATAATTAGACAATAGCATATTACCAATGAAGAATTGTACAGAAATTTAATAAAGTATATTATCAAAAAGGTATATAACTGGAAAATTAAGTGGAATGGTTATGTAGTGGGAATAAAGTGTGGTGGGAGAAGACTCTACTAGGGTCTCCACTATACAGATTAAATTTTCCCCCATCTGGAATGCAAAGAAGCTGTCTCCAAGACTATATTGGCCTCGAGCACAAAGGCTCCAACCACTGATGCAGCTTCCTAATAGCCTAAGAGCATAAAAGAAGCCAATATGTAAGGAATATGTGCCTTTCAGACTTGGCAATTATCCCGTGTCTGTGTGAGTCACCACATCCTGCCCTATAGACCAGACACTTATGTGTGTGGAGAGAGCAACATCTACCTGAGCTAGTACTGTATCTTTTCTGAGGATCCTTTCCATGCCGTGGCTAGGTAAACCTCCTTTTGTTAACTGTTAAAGGATCTACAAGTGTCTCATTTCATTTCAATCTCAAACCTGATGAATCTGAGTCAAGCCAGAGCTGCAACAAAAATGGACAGCCCGTGCTCCCATGAGAACTCCTCAATATTAAGAGATCTGTAGGAAGGCCCCTAGCATTCAGGAGTTGGAATATTTGCAGGATACCCTAGACAAAAGAATGAGAAGATATAAATGGATTGTCATCCATCCTCATGAGAGAGCATATACATAGCAATAAGATCCCAGACACTTCTAAGTAAAAGAAGTCCCTGAATAAGAATCATATAGTCACCCCTCTATGTTTGGAAGATATTTTCAAAGCTGTAAGAGGTATGGAATTGACTGCAGACATATTGGAGGGAGTGAGATGAGAAAGGATACTGTTGCAAATGAAAATCCTGAGAGACAGAGTTTCTGGGTAATTAATAATCAATTTATTAATTAAGTTAGCTAATAATCAATAAATTGATGATATTTGGTCTCGACACCCAAAGACAAAACTATGGAGATCTTTTAATGCTTAAATACCTTGAGAAAAGGGGGTGTCCCTGACAGGCAAAAATCAACTGTGATTGGTGAACAATTTAATGAGAGGGTGGACATATTGATGAGGAGGTAAGCAAAAAAGTCTTCACCTACTCCTGCTGAGAATGTGATTTGATCATAAAACTCAGCTGCCTCCAGGAATCTCAACAAAGGTATCCATCTCTACTCAGACCACTCTGGTAGGTTTTCTCCTCTTAAGCTGGGTCATTGTAAATTCTAATAGAGGGTTCCAAGGTCAGGGGCTCATTCTCTTGGAACAAAAACTGGCCTAGAATGGATTCTGTCTGTGAGGTCTTCTAGTTGGGTAGTGTCCTGCCCAAGATCACAGAGCATTTATCTAGAATATTTGGGCAATCTCATCTGTCAGCAATGTCCTTCAGAGAATAGCTGAATGACCTACAGGGGCTGGTCCCTGAATGAGGAAATAGAAAGGAAAAACCTTAATCCTAACTTAATTATTAGTTATTAATGTAAGAGGAAAATAATTACTTCTCTCAGTACTATAATAGTCAAGGTGAGAGGTAATGAGTAGGGAAGGGAATAAACATTTATATAGTGTCTACCATGTGCTAGTATGCTATTTGGTGCTACTTAGCACTATGCTAAGCCATTTTACAGATATTATCTCATTCGATCCTCACATCAACCCTGCAAGGTAGGGGGGGTACTATTATTGTCCTCATTTTACAGTTGAGGAAACGAAGGCAAACAGAGGATAAGTGACTTGCCCAGGATCACACAGATCAACAGTGTCTGAAGCCAAATTTGAACTCAGGTCTTTCTGACTCCAAGCCCAAAGCTGTATCCAGCACTTTACCAGCTGCCTATGAGAATTACTAATGAAGTCTAATAAGAATATAGGGCATGTAAAGTCAGGTATGCCTGGAATCAGATCTGTCAGGAGGCCATTGCAATAGACTGGAAAAAGAAATGAGAAGGCTTGAACTTTTATGACTGAAGTGTGAATGGTGATGAGGGGACATATACAAGGGATGCTGAGAAGGTGGAATCTGATGTGAAGAAAGAGGGATCAAAGATTAACTTAGTATGAATATGGTCAATTATGTGGTACTAACCAATGGTAGTACCATTGATAGAGATAAGGAATTCAGGAAAATAAGAGAAAATGAACTCAATTTTGGACATATGTAGTCCTTGAGGTATGAGTGGGATATCCAAATGGAAACATGAAGATATCTAATAGGCATCCAGAAATGCTAACATAGGTCTCTGGAGAGAGATACCTATAACATGTTGCCAGCCTTTTAGCAGTTTAGCAGTTTATGGGACTTATATAATAATATAATATAATATAACAATACAATCAATATTGTTGTTATTGTTTTTCAGTAGTTTACAGTCATGTCTCTGTGACCCCATTTGGAGTTTTGTAGGCAAAGATACTAGAGTGGTTTGGCATTTTGTTCTCTATCTCATTTTACAGATGAGCTGAGGCAAGTGGGGTTAAGTGACTTACCCAGGGTCACACAACTAGTAAGTGTCTGAAGCCAGATTTGAACTCAGGAAAATGAGTCATCCTGACTCCAGACCCTGTACTCTATCCACTGTGTTACCTACCTGCCCTAATAATCAATATAGTATAATGGAAAGAACACTGGATTAGAAGTCAGAAGACCCTGAGACTTAACATTCCTAGTTAGAGATTATATAAGCTTAGGCAAGCTATCTGATTTCTGTTTTTAATTGTTAAAAAGGGATGCTATTTTCTGACCTTATATCCTAGTGCTGACCACATGGTAAGTGCTTAATAAATACTTTTTCATTTGATTCATTCATTCATCCTGGAACCATTGTGAGGATAAAATGACATGTGTATGAAAGAATTTCATAATTAGTAACATGCTGTAGGAATGTAAGGTCCAATTATACTTGCCGTATTCCTCTTTTATCTTCTGTGTGGACCATTTTTACTCCATCACTTCATTACTCTGCATGTTATATACTGTTTCTTCCCACTAATACAACTTGACCACACCCTTATCCCACGCCGTAGTGACTTGATCCTTTTTGGATTGTCTTTACCTCTATTTTACCTCTTCATGCCACTTCCAAATTTCTCTTCTCTGTGGCTAGCATAGTACATAGTAGATGCCTGGGGAATTGAATTGAAATTTTCATGCAACATTCTAACCATGCCTGTTTGTCCTCTGAATGACCTCAAACCCACTTCTTTTATATTATAGACCAAGATTCTCAACCTATCTTTCAAAATGTGCCACGAGAGCACCCTATATCTTGGATTAATTTGTTTCTCTTCCTTTTTCATCCATTTCTGCTGTTCCTCTAGGAAAATTCACTCTAGATACTTAGCCCACTCTCAAAATCTTTAAAGTTATCCTGTAGGATTAGGTGGTCCTCCTGCTCAAGATTTAGGGAACCCAATTCCAAGATTTCTTCAATGATGGGTTCTGAGTTACCTGTGGGAGGAAGATGGGGAACAATGTACAGATTTAATCTTTAAATATTCTAGGACGTCTTCAAATTTAAGAAAGCACTATACAATGTACCACAGGTACCAAACTGGGTTATGTACTTTCACAACCTCTGAAAGACTACAACTTTAGTGAAAAGAGCTACATCTGATCTAATTTTCTAGGCTTCCAAATTTTTTGACTGGTAGGAGGATTCAAAGAGAATGTAGCTAATTAATACTCTCATTCCAGCAAATTTTGCAGAGGGAAAAGACAATGGCTACTCAATCATTCAACTTTATCGGCCTAACCTCTACTATTTCCCTAGTCCAAAAAGCACAGAAAAGTATCAAGCATCAATTGGCTTTTCTCATCGACCTCAGGATCTATGGAACATGAAATTTGGGATGAGAAAATGAGACACAGAGTCCTTTGAGAGGGTAGCCCAGACCCTAAAATAGTAGGGCACATAGGATTAGAAGTATGGTTTTCCTAACAGTTAGGCATTTTCATAGAGGTAAGATTTGTTGAGCTAGAGAGTGTGACATAGAGAGAGAGAGAGACAGAAAGAGAGACAGAGAGAGGTGGACAGAGAGGCAGAAAATATCAGAGAAGAATCCTTTGTTGGTCACTCTAATAGAATGAGACACAGAGTCCCCCAAATTGTTGGCTTGGAATCTTTATAGCTGCAAACTATGGAAATAAACCTGGGAGCACATCAGATCTTTATATAAAGGTAAAAGTAAATACTGCCATGTGTTGGAGGACTGTGGGTATAATGACACCGAATACGGCCAAAGGAACCATGGAAGAGAGTACCAGAAGTATGGAGGGCCACAGTGAAGGAACCAATGAACAGGCACAGAGATAACAGCTGCCATATGGGCTATGTTTGTAAATCTCTGATGTTTATCTAGGCCTCTAGGTAGGAGGGTGAGAAGACATGAATGCTGGCAGGGGCTCTAGTAGATGTCTTGTTTTCCTTACCCTATAAATAAGCTATAAATACACTTATTAATTCTTTAAGCATTGAGAACCTGTGTACTTATAAAGGAAAATTAATGACTATACCATGGTTAAGTGTCAGATACTGAATTTCTCAGATTCTCTGGGTAAGGGTGACTAGTAGTGAACAATAGCCAAAGTTGTAGAAATCCCTGAAGAATATCAGGGACCTTTGTATCAGAATAGAGACTCCATCTAGTACAAGGGTTACAGATTATCTTAGTGGTTAGAGGAAGTTATTAAAGTTCATAGCATAAATATGACAATGTAAGAAGGAAGCATGCAGGAAAAAGAGAAAGATTAGGTCTAGAACAAAGCTCTGTCAGATAAAACAGAGTAAAATTGGAAATAAGTGCCTTTGGAAGTAGCATTGGAGAGAAACTGATCAGCATGCCTAGGAAATTGAGTTGAAGTCAATGAAAAAATCTCATAGCCACTTCGAGGTATCATTTCCAGACCAAAGACAACTGAAAACAAAAATCTAAGGAATGAAGAAACTGCATTGATATTGTCAGGAAAGCCAAGAAAAAATAGAGAACGGATTTGTGGATATGACCAAGAGGAAGCCATTGGAAATAGGTTCAATATAATTTTAAAAAATCTTTAGCAGTTTCCAAAAGGAACACTTTAACTATATGCTGTCCTTCCTTATTTTGATCATAATAATTCTCAAGGAATAAACTAGAAGCAGTTTCTAAAGTGCTTTGGTTCATTTTCAGATTTAATCATTTACATTCGACAGATGAGATAGTCAAAGCACAGAACTTTGGTCCATATGCTTTTGTTTTGCAACATGCAGTCTTAATGGATAAGTTTTTTCCGGCAAGTTCCCATATGGTATGTGGTTGTCACTTGCAGTATAACTAGGTCATGGCTTCTATCACTGAATAGAGTGTACATATTCCAGCTTCCCATTGTGTCATTTTACCATTATTTGTCCTTTCTTACAGTTATGTATAGCAAAAACAAGAATGGAAAAGGGAGCTGCGTATTGTAAATGGCCATTATCTCTGCATGTTACAGACAGTTGGTCTATGGACTGTTGTTAGTTTGCATCTAATCCTCATAGGTCTATGGCTCCTGAATAAAAAAGTAAAATTTTATAATATTCTCCATGAACTGCCTTATCTCTTTCTTTTCCTGTAGCCTGTAACATAAGTTTTGCCTCTGAATAAACTGACTTTTAATTTCTCCATTTTTCTATACTCTGGCTTCTTTTCGTCATGTTATCATCATGCTAGAGTCAACTGGGAAATTTGGTTAGAGCTGAACCTGCTTGCTTTCTTGACAGGAAGAAATCTTTCAGCGTGGGGGGTCGGGGGAAGGTTGTGGTGGCAGTGGCAGAGCAGGGAAAAGAGGAGGAGGGTTGAAATTGGGATGGATTGGACATCAGAACCATGAGCAGAGAAGAGAAGAGAGGAAAAATTTGAAGATGCATCAAGTCAGGAGAGTGGAGAGAGTAATCAAATAACAGGGAATCGGCAAAAGAAGAGGCTAGGGCTCAAGATTAGCTGGATACACTGGAGCAGCCAGACAAAGAAGAGAAGGGGAGATGAGCCCCAAGATCCAAAGTGAAATCCAGGTATAGAAAAGAACCAAAAAGTGAGATCATTTGAGACCTCTGGGTCATAAAGGAAAGGACAGTTGTCATTTGCTGAGCCACCTTGAACCTAATGAGTAACTAATAATTGAAACTAATAACTGACCGTGGTATTGAATCAAATATGCTGCAGGGTCACCATTCTTTTGCCTTTTGTAGGCAAAAGACACATAAGAAGAAGTTAAGATCCATATAAATTGAAGATAATCCCATAGGGAAACCAAGAGACACTAGTGTGATATTTTGAAGCCAACCTACAAACAAATAGAATTCTCCCAGAGGCATCTCTGAAAGGGGAAAAAAAAAACAAACCACAACTATGATAAACAGTGACCCAGAGGATTGGCTTACAGAGTTCAATGCAGTTCATGGGCTCTTACATAGCCCAGAGGCTTCAAACTACCTCACTGATGATTCCTGCCTTACACAACCAACAACTGATTTTGTCCTTTTAGGCTTACTAAACAAATGGGAAATATTGCATGTGGGGGAACAAAAATAAAAGGTACGTCTTGCTCTCTGCATTGTCCGGATGACTAGTATTGAAGATTAAATAACAGCTGATGGCTATTTACACTAATTCCACTGTTAAATCTAATAATGTGCCAATTTTATATTGTATAGACTCACAAGTAATAAATGTAAACAGTGCCTGTGAGTGATGTGAATGCATTAGCATGGTGTAAATGATATTCATTATATATGAACTGCCAACTCTGCTCTAGGACCCTTATGATAATGAGATGTTGCTTCTCTTGAAGCGATCCCAGTGAGTAACCATTTTTAATAAATAAAATAAAATATGCATCCTTAGAAGACTTGATAGTTCCTTCAGTGATAAGAATTTTTAAAATGGAACCCATGTTTTTTCAAAAGAAGAGTCTTTCATATTGCTTAATCTCAATGCTATTTTCTTGCTACTCTTTGGTTAAAAAAAAATTTATTTCAGCTATCCACAGACCTTTTAAATGGATAAGGTCAGGGGCTGAATAGCTAGATTAAATTGTTACAGTTGCTTTGTTGTTGGATTGCCATTGGTAATGGAGAGGGATGAGTAAAGAGAGAGAGAGAGAGAGAGAGAGAGAGAGAGAGAGAGATTTTATTTCATTTGAAACATATAAATGATGCCAAGTTCCTATCTGAAGTTGTTAGACTGTGATTGCTAGTAGAACTATAACCTTACTTATGCAAATCACCAGAGTTCATGGTAAGTCTGACATTTACAGAATTAATGAACTAAATAATTAAGTGACCTAGTAAGCGAATTGGTAAACCAGAACTATTAATCTTTTAATGAATTCTTTACTATCACTTAAATAATAAATTTTTTGCATAATTTTAAAGGATTACAGTAAAGAAACATTAGAATAGAAAACCCATTATGTGAAGGAACGTTACTTTTATAAATCCGTCATTATGTCTCTCTTTATTGAATTCATTTCTATTCAGATTTTAGAAAAGTGGCAGTTCCTACACTGGTGACTAACAGTCCCCGACTTGGAACTTTTTTTTTTCCTCAGTGAGACAGAAGGGCCTAGGATCATTTACTGCTTCAGAAAAACCACTGACTAAAATGAGTAATTAGCATACAACTGTAATTTCAGAAATCCCCTATTTGATGGTGTGCATCCCATGTGTTTCAGAATTTCCAAGTGCTGCAAAGTTAACTAGGCACATAAAATAATGTCTCCTCACTGGTTCTTCCCCCCCTGCCCCCAAAAAAGTGTTTTTTTCCCTTCACCACAAATCATCCACTCATTTACCTTTCTGTGTTTCCTTTTGGTTTTATTTAGTTCTTCTGATATTAAAATAACTACACTAACAACAACCAAATTTCAGATTATTTAAATGAACAGGGTTATATCCAGCAATAACAAGATTGAAACTAAAAAGATTAGGCTGGCTCTTCAGCATCCATACTAATTGTTTGCAAAGGACTGCCCTGAGTAGGATTATTGAATCATAAGTATTCATTGACTTCCCTTGGAAAAAAAAATAAGATGAAATGGATAGAAAAGCTAAGAAGTGTAATAAATCCAATGTCTTCTTGACCCACATGCAAAAAAGAGATCTTTCTGACCAGCTCTTATGAACAACCACTAAACATTTATTGAGTTCCTCCTAGTCCTACACAGTGCTTTGTACTATGCTGAGCTCTGCAGGGGACAAAAAAATATAAATATCAGTCCTTGCATTTAATGGGACTACCTTCTTTGTTTTATGGATCCCTTTGGCAGTCTGGTGAAGCCTCTGAACCCCTTCTTGGAATAATGTTTAAAATGAATCAAGTAAATGCAGGGAATTGCAAAATATATGAATTATAGTGAAATACAGTTATCAGTTGTTTTAAACTAAGTTCATAGACCCCTTGAAAATTTTTCATCATTTCCAGGTAAGGAACTACTGGTCTAGGCAGACAGAAAGAAAAAATGAGCCCATGTGAAACAATTCACAGAAATTACAAGGTGGTTGTCCCTAATTAGATTATAAATGGGGAGAATTGCTATTGATGAGGGCAAGTGTAGCCAAGGAAGGCTTTATGTTGGAAGTGGGACTTGAGCAGAGTGCATTTTGGATCAATAAACCCTTTTGAAGGTTATTTCATTTGAGGAGCATTACACGAATGAAGACATGAAAACAACAATGAAAATGTAAAGTTCATGGGATTATGAAGAGACCATCTGATTGTAGCAGAATCTTCCTGCTGGAAAAAAGTTAGGATGGAGTGAGATTATGTAAAGTCTTCCTTTTTAATTTCTTGATAGAAAAAGAGAAGAGAAAAGAGAGAGAGAGAGAGAGAGAGAGAGAGAGAGAGAGAGAGAGAGAGAGAGAGAGAGAGAGAGAGAGAGAGTGAGTGAATGAATGAGAAATATTGCTTACCACAATAAAGTTAAAGGATTTTTCCCACTATGGGGCAGTTTCTTGGGGTCTCCCATCCTGCTCACTTGAATTTGACTTAATTATTTCTTGTATAAATTTCATCTTATGAATTAAAAGTTGATTTGATAACCTACTTAGTAGCACTTGCCCAGGGTATCAAAATGACTAGCTATAGCTCTGTTATGTATGGACCCTTGGAAAAAAAATTCTGTGTTCAGACTGTGAGTTAGAGAAATAACATCCTAGTAAGATCCTTGTAGCCAGTTCTGGGTTGTTTATATTTGTTTTGTATATCCTCGCATATATTATCTCCACCCATACAGTGAAAACTTCTTCAGAACAAAGACTGCTTCATTTTGTCTTGTATCTCTAGTGCCTAGTATATAATGGGTGCTTATAATGACTGGTATATAATAAGTGCTTAATAAATGTTTATCGATTGCTTGATTGCATGGAAGCCTATAGGAGGCATCATTAGGAAGTTTCCAGAAACTAAGTGGGACAGAGCAGGTGAGAGCATCCAAGTAGAAATATTTATTTATAGAGACTTCTCAGTTCAATACTTCCAAAAGTGACAACCCATCTATTCTTTAGAAATGTTCTACATGAATTGCAGCTGCCAAAAGCAAGTCATCACCTGTTAGCCAGATTTCTGGGGAAGAACTTTGCTGAACTTGGAAAGGCTGGTCCTTAGATGACAACATGGCAATCAGTCTACTACAGGGTCTGAACTCAAAACCCATCAAAGCTCAGCCTCTGCCATCATAGCCTTTGAGGACTTAACTTCAAGATATGAGGCATTGGAATTGGCCCCTTACTGAAAGTTTTAGATATTTAAAATACCAAGCTATTTGGTTGAACCCAGTCCCCTTAGTGCCAGGAGTAGAGGCTAATATACATTATGTTAAACTAAAGGTTTTACTGGAGAAATTAAAGGGTTGACTTGCTGTGTTCCTATGAAATGAAGAACATCTATGAATTTTCTGCTCTGCATTCATCTTGTAATAGAGTCTACATTTTCAACAACAGCAGCCTATTATATCCACAGTTCCAACTAGGACTTTTTTCCTTTATGATATTGCCTACTTAGTTTTACAAACTTCTTTTACATAATCTATTTCAGATGAAAGATATGCCAATTTAATCATTTACCTCAGGCTCTGATTAATGGGAAGTTTTAGATATTTTCTAAAGCTAATACAGGATGTACAGAGGCGCTGGTGTCCTCATCCATGAACATTTTTTGTCACTGGCCTCTAAACTTTACAGAGGTTAGATTTAATTTAATTTTAGTCATTATTATATCAGTAGGCATTAAGAACCATGTGGTGGTGTGGGCATCACCATACAAGGATTCTGGCAAGAACTATCAGCAGGCATGGGAAGATTTAGATCATAACTCCTTGTAGATGAAAATAAGTGTTTTTTGTTTCACTGGAAACAGTGTTGAGCAAGCATCTCCAGAAGAGACTATAACAATATCAGTGTCAGTGTACTCACTTGATAAGAAATTTCTATAAAAATGACCAACACTGGCCTACTCCCATATTGTGGGATACACACACACATCTGCATAATATCCAGACTGTTAAAAAAATTTGTTTTTTTTGTCCATTGTATATTTGTGCATGTTTGTACATTCATATTTAGGTTATGTCTGAATAATGAATCTGTTAGAAAAAAAATCTGCTGCCATGCAAAGAAACTATTTGCACGACTGTTAAAAATCAACTTGATGGGTTGGGGGATCTTTTATTTTGAATACAGTTGGTTGTCCTAAAAGTAAAACTAGTTCTGTGTGTATAAATAATGTGTTAGATCATAAATATGACCTTTCTTAGAGTGACGCATGATAGAAATGGCAGCTATGACAAAGACATGAAACAGAGGTTGGCCTGAGAAGCATTCTTAAGAAAAGACTCTTAGGACAAGGGTGAAAATAAGCTGAAGTTTTTGTGAGGCTTTCAAATTGAATCATGAAATGGTGGATGGTCTTTAAGTTCAATATCCATCTCTCAACTGAGCATGCCATCATCAGCACTGATTATTAAGGTGACTAAAACAGCTAATTCAAACATGACCTTCAAATATAAATTGAACTTATCAACAAAGAAAGATTGCTGAAGAAAGTTTACTAGTGATTATCACATGTCCCTAGAAAACCCAGGGGTTATCCAGTCAGGAGGATACATTTGTTACATGTCAACTGTTTTTCAACAAATAAATAAACTTTATTTCAGAGTTCATTTACTCAAATTCTTTCATAATGATCAGATTATGCACAATTTTAAGTCTCTCGTGAGAGTCAAAGATAGGACTTTGTGTAGTGGAACTGTCCTTTCAAAACAAAAAGAATTTAAATAACCTACCTATGTTCAATGATTAGTTGGTTAGTTATGAGATGTGTGCAATTTTGACCACTCTAAAATGGTTACACTTTAATTCTAGTCAGCTTCCATGATTGATTTCCTTAGGCTTTGGTAAAATAAAATTAAGTTGGAAAAATCCATTTGTAGTTCTAGTCATTTCTAATAAGTAATTTTTGATTAATCTCAAAAAATGGAAAATTTTCCTTTCTCTTTGACCTGACATTCAAGGCTCTCCCCAGCACAACTTTCCCTTCCTGGACACATCTATACTCCAACTAACCCAAATTATCTGTCACTTCCTTTGTTCTATGCCTTCCCATATCCATGCTTTTGTTTGCACTGATCTAGAGAAAGCCTTTCCTTCCTCTACTCTCTTGCCATGCTTTTTGAAATCTTTCCCATCTTTGAAGCTGAATGCCAGCTCTTGCATGAAGTTTTCCTAATCCCGCTTAATTGTAGTGCCATCTCTCTATTGATTATTTCTTATTTGTCCGGGATATAGCTTGTTCATACATAGGTGTTTGTGTGTTGTCTCCTCCATTAGATTGTGAGCTCCTGGAGGGCAGGAACTGCCTTTTACTTTTTTCTTTGTATTTCCAGGGCATAGCATGGTGGTTAACTATATCTTTACCCCATAGGAACCTGCTTTGAACTTTGTATTACTTGGGTGGATTTTGTCAAGGTGTTTTTTTAATATCATTTATGCATATGTCATATACCCCATGGAACTGGTCCCAGTGAAGAAAGGGATTGTGTAATGTAGCCTTAAAAATGTACATCTTTGCAGGTGTGACTTAATCTCCAAGTGCGCTCATCTGGAAGTGTTTCGCAAACTTTAAAATATGACATCAATGTCATTTTGTTGTTGTTGTTGCTGTTGTCCAGGAGCTGGCATTGGAATTAGGCCTTCAACAATGGGTAGGATTTCAAAAACATTCCTCGTCTCCTGTTCTCCTTCAAGGCAAGGGTCTGTAATCTTTAGTAGACTTCTTTTTCTGGAATAAAAGTGGAAGGTGAAAAAAGAAATGCTAGAAAAACATGGGAGTGGAACAGGTTGCAAATACCTCTAAGAGGTAGAAGAGCTTTTTCATTGGTTTTCATTCATTTTCTTTTTTTTTTCCTCTTTTTTTTCTGGAGGGCAATTGGGGTGAAGTGACTTGCCCAAAGTCACAAGGCTAGTAAGTATGTTAAGTGTCTGAGGCCGGATTAGAACTCAGATGCTCTTGACTTCAGGGCTGGTGCTATATTCACTGCACCACCTAGCTGCCCTGGTTTTCATTCATTTTCTTTCTTTCTTTCTTTTTTTAAGCAATTGGGGTTAAGTAACTTGCTCAAGGTTACATGGTCTGTTATTTCTGGGTGTGGTGCTGAGTGTCTGAGCCGGGGATTCTATCTCCAGGTCATCCCAACACTGGAGCAGGTGCTCTTACTCGCTGAGCCACCTGGCCGCCCCTTTCATTCATCTTCACTAACTCTGGCAAAGACTTAGGTTTTGAGAACACAGGCCCATAGAGAAAAGGAGTGCTCCTAAAATGATGAGTTCACCTGGGAAGTATTAAGTATCTATTCCATCTATTTCCTTTCTATATGCTGCATGGAGCATTGATAAGCCTCTATCCATGATGGAAAGAAAACAATGTGGGTGGGAGCAGTCTAAATTTCGGGGATTTGAATATGGAAAACATAAGAAATAAGGCGGAATTTGTGCATATTTTAATAGCCAAGGGAGCATTGTTTAGAGAACAGACACTGGTACAATCTCTTTACTTGTTTTTTTGAAGATTAAGTAGAATGATTTGAAATGATTTACTAACAGTAGCCACTTACCAACTGTATTCATTGGTTATGGAGTGACTTTATGAGAGACCTCCATATTACTTGTATCTGCAGAAAAGAAGCTCTTCAACAAGGCAAGAAACAGTGCTCCCTTTGAACAACAGAGGAACATGAAAGGACAGGTTTTGTTTTATTTTGTTTTTTTAAATACAAATGCTGACAATTTTTAAAGCAAATATATAATATGCAATGCAAAATTCTTGATAAAGGTTTTGATAGATGTTTGTATTCCTAGAAAAAGTCATCCAGATATGGAGATATATAATTTGGATAAAAAAGTTTTCCATGCTATACACAAAGAAGAAAATCCAAAATTATCTTGTTAATTTTAATAAAAATAAATTCGCAAGTTATCTGTGTATAACATATAAAAGTATTTTGGTGAATTGTTATTTGCTTGAATCAATCAGAAAAATGGTGCGGCTCTCTCCACTATCTGCTCTAGGATGGTAAGGAAAGAGCTTTAGAAAGAAGGAAGATATATTTAATACAAATATTTTCCACATCTGTTATTTTTTAAACTCTTGTTTCTGTTTTTGTTGTAAATTTTTAAAATTTTTTGTAATAAAAAAATTTACCTCACCTTCAATAATTTCTTTACTTTTTATCAGTAGATAAAAATTTATCTCCAGTTCATAAATGAGAAAAAATATTACTCCATTTTCTTCAAACTTTTTAATGGTTCTTCTCTATATTTCACTCTTTGATCCAACTGGAATTTATTACAACATATGGTATGAGATAAGGATTTAGATTTCTTTCTCACCATACTGCTATCCAGTTTTCCCAACAACATTTGTTAAATTATGAATCTTTTCTCTGGTTTTTATTTTTTGTAGGCTTATCAAAAACTAATCGTTTGCATATATTTGAATCTATTCCTATGATCTCTACTATGTTTTGTGTTTATATGTAGAGCTTCTTTCTAACATATATGTAATATATTAGATAAATATATTATTTCACATGGCACATGTATGTGTAGATCATGTAATTTGGAATACGATACATATTAAACATTACTAAATAAAGGATACAATATTTACACATTGAAACTTGACACTAGCACAGTGATGGCATTTTGGGCCTCTTCAAAAATGAAGGACAACAAGCAACCAACCAATTTACATTATGGAAGGGGAATAGACAAAGATGATATGGGAGGCAGTAACAGAGGGAAACTTATGAACAAAATTGTTTTCTGTTGTGGCTAGAGAGGAATTTTGGATGTGTTTAACGTTTTGTTAAGACATTTGCTTAAAGAGAGCCATTAAGACTGTATTTTCTCTACAAAGCCCCAAATTTTTATAGCTACCAAACAAAAATTGCAACAGTAGCTTTTATTCTCTGAATCTTTCAGTCAATTGTGTGACTGTAAAGATACACTTTGAAATCTCATTTGGGTAAGTCTGTTTTCTCATGAAATCATTTCATGAAGGATTCCCTTTAAAAACCCATGCAAATTATTCTCATAAAAAAGTTTTGCATACAGGATACGTATTGGTAGCTTTTGATTTATCTTGTTCAGTTTTGGAGAGGATGATAATTTCTGTGACTTTTTTCAAGTTGTGATATATATCTTATCCTTTTTTTCAGATTATCTTGAAAATTGATCACTCATGCCTTACAAACTCTATCATCTCCAGTATGGACCTTCTATATATATTCTTGGTCTGATTCAGTTGTCCTTTTCATTTCGTTTTCTTATCACATTGGGAACTATTATGTTAGAGTACAAATGTGGTAGCTCCACAGTCATTCGAAAAGACAATAATTTATTGTGGTTACCTTGACATCTTTTCTGCTTTTTAAAAATATTTGTTGTCCTCCTTCCAGTGTCATCTTAAATTAACACTGCTATGATCATCTAGCTTAGTTGTTTCTTATGCCAGGCATCTTTTCACTATTTTATAAAGCAATACTCTTTAGAGTTTTTATTCATTCTTATCTGTAGTGTTTAAAAAATAACTTTATATTCTAAATCAATGTTGCCATTCACTATTATATCTTTCCCACTCTACTCACTAAGAATGAATGTTTGTTGAATGAGGTGTTTGGGGAATATTTTGTCTTTTTTTTTTGTTTGTGTGCTGATTTTCATATGAATTAAGTTTTCATAAAATATGATGATATTCCACTTTAATGTCTGTTATTTTATTTGCTTTCTTTCTGTTTTGTTGTTGTTATAAATAGCTTGTTTGAACAGGTCAAGTTCAAGCTGTTTTAATTGTATTCCAAACCTAGTATTTTTTCTTAAAATTTGTTATTTATTTTGATATTTATTCTATCAAGTCGATGACCTGATAGAATAGCTGGTTTAGAAATAAACAGCTGGTTTAGAAATTACTACTTTATCAGTAATCATTTATTTCCTTTCACAATAATCCATTTAATTTTTTTGGTTATTTATTTTGCACTTGCTCTATTCAATGCCTTTTGACTATCTTCTTGAAGAAAATATTCATGGCATATAAATTTAATAAGTTTAATCTATACACCTTTGTCTTATTTTGTTTTGTGATCATGAACCATATTTTCCAACATATTTTTCACCATTTTTCTTCCCCATGACTACTTTTGCATTAAAGTTCCCAAGAATTAAAATATACGTTGACTGAATTTGCAACATATTATTAACTTCTTTGTAGAATTTCTCAGCCTGCCTCATTCTCCAGAAAAGATCTTGGTATATAAGTTGCAATTATATCCACAATAGCCTTTTCCTTATGTTCACCAGGAATCCTGAAGTGGAAAATAAGAGATATAATGTCATTTCTTGTTTCCTTTACAATTTTGTCACAAAACAAATTGTACCAACTCTTCTATTTACTTCTCTGAGGAGAGCTTGTGAGCAATCTCTTCTTTTGGTTGCAATTTCCTTGTATCTTCTCTTTTCACTTGTTGTACGGAAATCTAGATTAATATGATTTAGTTCTTCCAGTAGCATGTTGCTTCATCAGTCATTAGACAAAGATCTTATATTTGGATTACCAGCTGTTAAGTTAATATTTGTAGATAGTCTCAAAACTATCATTCTTGGTACCTTCTGCCTCCTTTTCTTCCATTCTAGAACTTGCACTACAAAAGCAGACCACACATTTTTTATTTTTTTCTTATGAGCTGCCATGGTTAAAAAATTAACCACCCATTGTCCAGTCTACTGGTGATGATACTCCATGTTTCTCATAGATGTAGAGGTGGGAGAGGCTTTAGAGGTCATCTAAGACACTGGTATTAAATTCAAATAAAAGCAGGAGGCACTAAACCATGTGTAAGGATCTCTGTGCACTCTGAATTCTTAGAAAACCATATAATAATATTATCTGTTTGTTGTTGACTTTTTTTTAGATTTTAAAATATTTCCCAATTACATTTCAATCTGGTTTAGGTAGTACTAGGAATATTGACAACTTTGATCTAAGATAATGCTCTCATTTTACAAATTAGGGAACAGAAAAAGAATGAAAATTTATAAAGCACCTACTATTTGCTAACCACTGTACTAAGTGCTTTACAAATATTGTCTAATTTGATCCTCACAACAATTCTGAGGTAGATGCTACTATTATCCCCCATTTTTTGATTGAGGAAACTGAGGCAGACAAAGTTAAGTGACTTGCCCTGGGAAACAGTTAGTGAATGTCTGAACTCTGGTCTTCCTGACTCCAGGCCCAGTGTTCTCTCCATGGTGCCATCTAGCTAACTGTGTATGAAGACCAGAGAAATTAAGTGACTTGCCCAGTGTCCGGTAATAAAAGGCAAAAAGCATTCAAATTGATACAAAGTTTGACACTCCAACCAAGCTCAGCATGCTTCCCATTACCTCCCTTTAACGAAAATGCTTATTAGAAATCAGACTTAGTCTATTGCCAGGGCCGTAGTCAAAGCCTTTCCAGTATCTTAACAATCCTCTAGCAGTGCCTTTGAGAATCTTGTGTGTATTCTGATGAGTCATTGGAGCAGGACAGTGTAGACTTCAGTAAACTACAGTTTAAAAATTATTAGGATTCAATTCCTAAGCTCTGACTGGAAGTAGCAATATGATATATATTATCCTAAAGAGAATATAGTAGAAACATATGTTCTTTTATCTCCATCTCCTAAGACCAGTAAATTGTAAAATACTGTAGTTGTATTTGTTAGTTTATGAGTAAATGCTCTAAAAAAAACCCAAACATTTTCCCATAGCAGTTTTGAGCACTAATGATATTTTATTTTATTTTTATTTAGGTCCAAGAATATTTTGTGTTCATTTTGCAATATAGCTAATCCTTAAACCAAAGTCTGGACTTAATCTGATTTAAAATAACAGAAACAAATTAAACAACTGAAATGTTTAACCTTCAAAACTGCACTGAACATGATCATGTAAGATAAGTTTGATTTATGAGCTTGCTGTGTAATTATGTCAGGGATTCTTGCCCAGGAGCTTTTTGGACAGTTTCTTCTCAAACTTGTCAGCTTGAAGAGTATTTCTGAATGGCTCCTATCAATGAAGCAGCTTTGCTGTTAGCTCACTTACAGCCTTAATTACCATTAAAAGCTAGCAGGACAACATATGAATGTTCACGTCTTATTAAACAGCTCTCTAAAATAATGCTTTTAATCTCTTCAGAAGGAGGCAGGTTCCATTGCCATCAAAAATTCTCATTCAGGTAGGGCATGAACTGCATATGAATTTCCCTTTGTCCTTTTGGCCATGCATTGTCTAGTTTGTAGATGGAACTAAAAGGTGACTAAGGAAGTCAAATATAGAACCACTAAAAAGCTTCTTCTCATCATTGATAATTAGAAGGGAATGGCAGTTTGAAAGAATAACAACTCCAAACAGTGAAGGGTGGTACATAGAAATGCCCTCAATGTGGATCTTAAGATGCCACATTAAATCTAAGGCCATCCATTTAGCACAAGTTCAAATTGAAAACATGTGGCATTAATGGGGTCCATTTTCAAAGTGTTATCTGACAAAACACTGACCACACTTGGTGAAATGTCCATGGAAATGCCTCCCCTATTTCAAAAGATATGAATCCATTTTGGTCCAATCTATGGGGTATGGTCTCTTGATTCAGGTAGACCATGGGGGTCTATTGTTTTTTGAAGAATTAAGATCATAGGATCATAAAAAGGGCCTCAGAAGTCATCAGTTCCAATCCCTTCATCCTAAAGATGGAAGAAGGAAACTGAAGCTCAAGGTGGTAAAGTGGCTCAATTGGGATTATACAGCTAGTACCTGAAGGAGAACTTGAACACGGATCCTTCTGACTCAAAATCCCATAATCTATTGTTCCATGCAACCTCTCGTTTATCTCTTTATCTTTTCCCTTAGACACACCCATCTTTTGAATTTCTATATTTTTGTTAAGGGCAATACCATTGGAAAGTCCCTCAATTCCTCATTCCCTTTTACATCCAATATCCAACCAGTTGCCAAATTTTGTCATTTTGCACCCCAAAATATCTCTTTCATCAATCACTTTCATTCACATAGCTCCTATGATAGTTCAGAGATTTTTTGCCTCTCACCTGAACTACTTTAATAGCCTTCTAATTGATCTCCCTGATTCTAGACTCCTCCCTCTCCAATCCATGCTTCATAGTTATGAAAGTGATATTTCCAAACCCACAGGTTTTACCATGTTGCTCCCCCTGCTTAAGAAGTCCTGGGGGCTCTGTATTACCTATAGGATAAAATCCAGATTTCTCTCTACTATTTAAAGCCGTCATAATATGGTTCTGGCCTGCCTTTCCAAGTCTATTGGAAGACTTGGTGACCTTCATACACTCTGCAGCCTAGCCAAACATACCTTCTTGCTTTGGTCACTCATGTAATTCCATCTCCTGTCTCTGTAACTTGCACAGGCAGCCTCTGTATCTGGAATGCACTCTCTCCTCGTTTCTTTCTTTTAGAATCCCAAGGTTCCTTCAAAACTCAGCTCAAATTCTATCTCCTACATTAGACCTTGCCTACCCAGTCCAAGATGCTGTTGTCTCTCTAACAAAAATACTTCTTATCATTTTACATGCAATTATATGAGAAGTATTATCTTCCTGAAAAAAAGAACTTATAAGAGCCTTGAGGGCAGTAAATGTTTCATTTTTATTTCTGAATACCCAATATCTAATATAGTTTCAGCATATGGAAGGCACTTTCTGTGTGCATATTGATTGATTTGTTAATTGGTTGATTGAAAGGAGATTGGGTTATTGAGAAATCTCTTAGCAGCTTATATTAGAAGTGGGAGATAGTATTTCAAATTTGGGAAAAACGAAGTAATTGTCCAGTTTAGCTCAAACATGAAGTATGTGAAAGGGAATGGTATAAATACAGCTAGAAAGATAAGTGAAGCCAGATTGTAGAGGTTGTTAAATACTAGGCCAAGGAGTTAGTATTTAATCCTATGGCCATTTGGGAGCCACCAACTGCAGTGAAGTGACATGGTCAGACCTGCACCTTACAAAGATTCTTTTGCCAGCTGTGAAGAGGGAAGAATTAGAGAAAGGGGATTGGCGGGAGTGAAACAGATTGAGGGACTCTAATGGTAGTCCAGATGGCAGATGATGATAACCTGAATGAAGATGGCAACTATGGAAGTTGAAAGAATGGAAATGATGTGAGAGATAATATAGTAGAATTGGCAACTGATTCCATGGGAGGGGCAGGAAGGTAAAGGAGAGTCAATGATGACTCTTTAAAACTGGGTGATCAAGAGGGTGGTTGTGGGGCTGCCAGGTAGCACAGTGAGTAAGAGCACCGGCTCCAGTGTCAGGATGACATGTGGATCAAATCTGGACTCAGATACTTATTACCCACCCAGAAACACCTGGCCACGTAACCTTGAGCAAGTTACTTAACCCCAATTGCTTATAAAAAAAAATAGGGTGGTTGTGTGCTCAACATAAGCAGGCAAATTTGAAGGAGGGGTGACTTTAAGGGGGACATGATGAGTTCAGTATTGGACATGTTGAGTTTAAGGTGCCAATGGGACATCCATAAGGAGAAGTCTAACAGAAATTTGTTGAGACAGGACTGGAGTTCAAGAGACTAAGATGGACATTTATATTTGGGAGTCATCTGCATAGAGATGATAATTGAACCAATAGACATGATGAGATCAACAAAAGAACAAAGCATAGAGAAAAAAAGAAGGTACTGAAAGATGACTCAGTCACAGAAAGTTAGAAGCAGTCAGATAGGAGAGAGGAGAACATAGAGGGAACATTTTATGTATTTGATAGCATTCCTCAATTTCTTCCATTCATCACTTCTGTACGAAATTTCTGCCAAAATGTCAGGTTGCTCCCCCATTCCATAGTTCTTGTCAATTCTTTCTTTTATCTCTTATTGCCTTGTTCATTACTCCTCCCCACCCTTTTTTTTCCTTCAAAGAAAACATTTTATCTACTCTTCACAGTACATAATCATTCCACTTTCTCTGAAATTTCCTGGGCAGAATTTAACTGGCTTACCATAACTGACACTTGATGGAAAGGTCTAGGTCTTCCATAAAACATATAGAATGCTCTAGAAACAGTAGTATCTGGTACTCCTAGGTTCTCTCCTAATCATAGGAGACTGACTTTGTCAGTGAGACAAAGCAGAAGCTTTGGTGTATATTAGTATTTCATTATTACAGGACTGACTTTTACACTGATTTAATGTAAACTAATTCCCTACATGTAGACCATAGACCAGGAAAGAGTGTATATGTGTGTGTGTCACACATACATGGGGGTAGGGGGAGGGTAGAGAAGAGCTTTGAAGGTTGGTGCTTATTTAAAAAGTTCCATTTATCCATATATGAGTCCATAAAAAAGCAAAGTTATAAACCAGTCTTCCTTAGACTAAATAATGACTTGCATATATATGTGTGTGTGTGTGTGTGTGTGTGTGTGTGTGTGTGTATGCCTCTCTCTCTTGCTCTCCATATATATATATATATATACACACTATTTTCACATAAATTCAGATTCCATGATTAATAAAATACATATTAATCTAACAGAACCACTAAATTCATTGAGAGGCAGTATTGCATAGTGGATAAATAGCTGATCATAAAGTCAAAACAGACAGGTAGAGTTGGGTTCATAATCCTACCTGTAACACACACTGTCTGTGTGATCCTGTACAAATCATTTCATTTCTTAGTGGTCATGGTTCCTTATAAAGACTATAATTTTCAGAGAAAGCATCAACATTGGTAGAGTGGAGGGAGATCTGTCTACCAATGAATCACCACCCTAGTTCTATAGCAATCCCTAATAAATTCTTGGTAGCTTTTTGGCATATATTTTCTCAATGAGTAGATACTGATAATTGTACAACTACTATCATATGTAGTGATCCATAAAATTTTGTGATGGTTCTCATTCTCCAAAAGTCAAGGAACTCCTGATAAAGAATCTATCTACATATGCTTAAATGATTTTTCCCTGCAATATCCCCTTACCCCCCAAGCTTTCTCCCATTCTCTCTCACCTCCTCACTTACTCTAGACATGAACATGATGCCAAAGACATCTAGTCAGTTTACTCAACTGATTTTTGATGGGTGGGAAACAGCAGACCTTATAGCAATTGAGTAGATTTTTGACTACAGCGAATGGACCTACTGCTTTGGCCTTGGGAATTTCAACAATAACCTTCAAAGAGTATCTTTGTATTTGCAGCTCACAAGCTGATGAATTTACTCCTATCCAGGAGCTTCTTGTGTTCTATAAACCCTCCCTATGTTAGTGTCTTCTTGTCCATCTAAGTTAGATTGGAAGTCCATGAGGCAGGACCTTTGCCTTTGTTCTTTACAGAGCTATAACCTTATAGGTCTTCAACAAATGTTGTTATTATGAATATTAATAATATTATTATCAGCAATAATAAATAAAATGACTGTACATGCTGCCCGAGGAGAGGAAACCATCCTGCATATCCAATAAAGTAATTATAAGAATGTAGTTTACTTAAAATGAATTTATTCATGTTGTCGTGTATTTGCTTTACTCATGTTTGCACACTGCAGTAGGCTATATTCCCAAAGTCCAATACTAATAATAAAAAAAAAGGTACAACTCAGCCTTTGACTGATCTGCAGATAGGGTGAGGAAAATGTCAGGGAAAATCAGAGAGGGGGCAATTAGCATGGAGAAAGCCAGCATTGTTCTCATCCTGAGAAAACAGGCGTGTGGAGGAGCCCATTTCCGCGGTTCCAATATGCTGACTGAAGCTGAGACAGTGCCATTTGGCTCCAAGAGTGTTCAAATCCCAAAGTAGTTCAGACTTAGCTGTTAGACCTCCCACATTGCCTGAGGCACCTGAAATCCTCCCCTTCTAAATATCCCCACAGATCATTCACTTTCTCTCTTTCAAAAGAGTCATTAGATAATAGAAAATTAATAGTGAAGAAAAAAGGGGGAGGGGAGAGAAAGAAATTCCAAAATGTGTCATTCAGAAATTAACAGGGAAAAAAAAATCAAAACCATGCATCTACCATGAAACTGCCTCAAGTATCTCCATGATGTGTGGCCCAAATACATATTTCTGGGGTTTAGATCATTAACTTTCTGTTATTAGGACAGGAACACAAGGCATGCCAAAAGCCATATTAATATTTCAGTAAATGTTTTAACTTCACCCCATGCAGATATGTCTATAGGTATATATTAATATATATGCATGTGCCTATACATGCATACATATATGTACGTGTATATATGTATGTGTCTATATTGTATGTATATATACACACATATGTTTGTATATGTATATATCATATATGTAGACATATATCTTCATGTCTTTTCTTTCTGATGGAAATTCAGGCAGCACATAGGGCAAAATAAAGTGATCATTTTTTCCCCTTTTGTTTAGGAGCTCAGCATCTTTGCAAGCCTCATGTTGCTAAATCCCCCAAAAGGCATTTGGTTCTTAGACTAGGCAGGAAAGAAGCCAGGAAAAGACATTTCCTTTATTCTTTAACTCCCCACCAAGGGAAGCAGTTACTAACATGGGAAAATGAACAAAACTGGCACCCTATCCTGACAGGTGGGCAAAAACTTGAAGTGAAAGGAACACCACACCCTTCATGACCTCAAAGGGATGAACCTGAGCTAAGAAGGCTTAACAAAGAATGTTCCTCATATTATACCATGCTTTTATACCAAAAATGCTTTTTTCTAAAAGATTACTTGCCCAAATTTTGTTAGGGAATGTATATATAGGTAGGCACAAATGCCTTAGTAATGGTCACCCACACCACCCACCTTCTGCTAGAAAAGGAGATGGACTTAAAATCCAGAATAAAACGTGTATATTGGACACGTCTAATGTGGAAATTTGTTTTGCTGGGCCATAGTCTGTCAATAGTCCATATTTGTTTTCATAAAGAATTTTGTGTATGTGTGTTCTATTGTAGGGGAAAAATGATTTAAAAAATGCTTGTGAAAATATTTTAAAATGTTTAAAAAACTGAGGTGATTGAAAGGGCTGAGGGCATAACAACTATTTGTTTCTGAAAAGACCTCAAAGAAAAACTTAGCTTCACAGCTTTTCACCTTGTCATTCTACAGTTGGCCAAAAGAGTTGGGGAGTAAGAACATGAATACAATTCATCCCTACTCCCAGAAACATTTCTTCACACAGTTATCCTATGTATTGTGATCTACTGAAATCCTAAAAACCTTCTGTGAGTACATTGCCTAGGATAGTAGTACCTGACAAAACAGCAGTAAAGTGTGATGACACTTTTTTCCCAAACTTACAAACTGATCTCATCTGTAGATGAGTACACAGAAGAGGGCAGCCAGGATGGTAAGAGCCTCGAGTTCATGACCTATTGGCAGTTGAAAGATCAGTTGAAGGAATTGGACATGTTTAGTCTACAGAAAAAAAAAAAAAGACTAGGCAGAAACATGATAGCTGTTTGCAAGAATTTCAAGGGCTATCATTTGGAGGACAGATTAGATTTGTTCTGTTTGGCCCTGGAGGGCAGAACCATGAGTAATGGGTAGAAGTTGTAAAGAGACTAATTTATTAGTCTTGATGTCAGGAAAAAATTCCTAAAATGAGAGCTTTCCAAAAGTTGGATGACTTGCCTGTAAAGGTGGTAGATTTTCCCCTCCTTAGAGGTCTTCAGACAGTGATTATATGACCATTTATGGGAATTCCTTTGCATAAAGGTTGAACTAGGTGGCTGATGAGGTCTCTTTCAGCTCTAAAATTCTGTGATTTTGTAATTCATGGAATCAGGGACAAAATGGTACAAAATAGTGAAGTGTCCAACATTTGTCTGTAGCATCCTTTTATGTTTACTCTGGTCATCCTAAGGAAATATGTCCTATAGACAGTTTGAGAGCTAGGTCTTGAAATATGAAGCAAGATTAGTACTGGAGGTAGATCTATTGGTTATAGTAGAATAAACAGGAGATTTGAATGGTTTAAATGTGTAGATAAGGAAGAAGAAAGAACAAAAAAGACTCTGAAATTCTAGGTGGTGCAATAAATAGAGCACTGGGCCTGGAGGAAGGAAGTCTGAGTTTAAATCTGGTCTCAGACACTTACTTGATGCACGAACCTCAGCAAATCATTTAACTGTCTCAGTTTTCTCAACTTTAAAATGGGGATGGAGGCTAGGTGCTTGAGCAATTGTCCCTGGAGTCAGGAGGACCCGAGTTCAAACATGGCCTCAGAGACTGACTAGCTGTGTGACCCAGAGCAAGTCACTTAACCCCAACTGCCTCCAAAAGCATGCAACCCAGCTATAAAGTAGAATAAAAATAACATCTACCTTGCACGTTGCCATGAGGATCAAATGAGATAATATTTGTTCATAGCACTTAGCACAATGCCTGGCACATTGTAGACACTTACGTTTACTTCCTTTCCTTCCTTTTCCCCAAGGTGACTAAGAGGGTGATAGTACCATAAGGAGAAATAAGAAGATCGAGAAGAGGAGCAGTTTTACAGGGAAGATGATGAGTTGTTTGGGATATTATGAGACTATTTAAGTGCTAGTAGGATATCCAGCTGGGGATATGAAAAAAGTTGGAAATTCAGGTCTAGAACCAGAGAAGACATAACTGGCTACATAAACCAGAAATCACCTTCCCAGTAGTTATTTATTATTTGACAGATGCTAGAATTTCTTCCAATAAATGGGTCAGCACTTCTCTTCATTGAGTTTAAGGAATTTGTGTACTGGAACATCCTTGGAAATGCCACCATTATTGCTCATCACATTCAAGGAAATGGCCAGAAAGAATGAATGTTGATGACTATTAAGGATGCCCTGAAATGGATTGTTGGAAGATAATGGTCAATGAGAATTGCCAGGTTTCTCTCGTCTCAACATGTTATTCTACACTTGACAATATTAACATGCAGTACCCCCAATACTTGCCATGATTCTCTCTATCTCAGTTTTATCTGAGGACTTAAAAGACAAACAAGAATGAAGTTTAGAGCTGCTATAGTGACTGACCTACTCATTTACTTTTCCTATGAGAGCTAAACTTTTCTGGGAATTGTAAAACTGGGATAAGGTAAACTTCTGATATTATATTCAAAGTCAGAAGGTCCATGTTGCACAAGGTCTAAAGCGAAGGTGAGACAACAACAGAAACATCATGTTGTTTAACTGTACATTTCTTCCTCCCAGGATGACTTAAGAATAGCAGAATTCATAGAACTTTCTCTTCTGGAGTCATCTGATGTTGATCTTTGACTTACCTTATGAACTCTTGCCAAAACCACAAAGTAAAGGACTCAAAAATTCTTCTCTAGACATCAGAATGACAAAAATGGAGTTACCTGGCATTTCTATTTCATTAGCATAAAGCATAGTCTTATAAAAGAGTGTACTGTTGGTGGTAAAAAAATATATACTAGCTAAGGGCAGAAAGTATTATTCATATACTTAGGCATGGAAGTTTTGTGGTTAATGTGATGATTTTTTAACTTTTTGAATTTCCTCAGTGTTTCATACCTTTTGAGATTCTATAGCTGCAAGCTTCATCTATTTCTAAATAGTTGTTCCTGCAATAACAAAGTACAGTTATATTGAGGGCATGCTTGTCTCATGCCTGTGACTGATACAACAGAGCCAAGAAGTAAAACATGCCAAGAGAGGCAGTAGTGCTCTCACTAGACTCTTGATTCCTTTTGTGAAATCTCTCTCTGAAGTGGTGACATATGATGCCAGTGAGAAGTATGCTTTCATTAACCCCACAAGTGTTGGGTTTTTTCTTATAGAAAGAGGGGGCATGAGAGAAGAGCCCAATACCCTTCTGTTCAGGGCCCTCTCTCTTGTATAGTTCAAGAGAAAAGAAAGTTTTCTTTATGTAAGAATCTCACATCAGTTGGTTGATATCGAACTCTTCAATATGTCTTAGATTATATCCATTGCAAGTACGGGTCTTTTCAGGTTTCAAGACATGGTCCATATTCAATTGCTTACTACCAGTGCCTAAGAGTGGTTATATTGTCTGCACTTATTCAGCATTGGCAGAAACTTCATAAAAAAGAGCTGTGTGGGGGCGGCCAGGTAGCACTGTGAGTAAGAGCACCGGCTCCAGTGTCAGGATGACCTGGGGATTGAATCTGGGCTCAGATACTCAGCACCACACCCAGAAATAACTGGCCATTAACCTTGAGCAAGTTTCTTAACCCCGATTGCTTAAAAAAAAAAAAAGAGCTGTGTGTCAGATTCCTTAAAAGGGCACTGGATGAGCAGGATTTCAACAAAACAAGGGACTGTTCAAAGTACCTTCACATCTAAATCTATAATCCTATGACATTGTATCATTTTATTGTATGCATTTGTCTCAAAAGGAATGGGAATTAACTATGTCACAGTGCCTTTACGCATTACAGTTGGATCTACATGCAATAGTCACACATACACTCATCTTTTTAGATAAGTGTACACACACATACAATGTGAACATGCCCCACTCGGTCACACACTATTTGCAATTACCATAAGTACCAGCATCTTTAAACAATGGCAAATATAAAAGAATTGACGTATTTTTATTTGTTTTATGGGCTGGGTTGTATTAAAGGTGTTATTTCTCTCCCCCTCTCCCCCACAGGAAATATTATGAGGGAAAGTTCCATTCCTGGCACACAATCTATATTCATGTCTGTGTCCAAGAGCCTAGTAATATCAAACAGGAAACAGCATAGAACAACTCACTGGTGTCTTCACACATAAATCTATCAGGCTAGTCAGGCCAAACAAACTGGTTTAGGGGTATAGCAGATCATTGGAGCAGCATAGGGCCATAGACAAATTATGGAAGGCCACTTGTTACTTGTGTATATACAAGTTCCATTGCAAAAATCACTTGTCCATTCTGTATGATTCCACTCTCTTCTCTAAGTGGTTTGTTTTGGTATTTTTGTTTTTGGGTTTTGTTTTTTTTTTTGGTAATCTGGCCCCATTTCTACTGTTTAGATAAGTAACTTTTTTCAGAGTTTTATGATGACAGCAGTGAAAAGAATTAATCAATGAACAGTTAGTTGCGACCAAAAGATAAGTTCTTTATTTTAAAAGAGAAAACAAAGACAAAAAACCTTTACCCAAAGATAGTAGCAAGAATTAAGTAAGGGAGTATGGTGTAGGAGCAAGAGTGGCTTTGAAATAAGAATACTGGGGTTCAGACCCACATTTGGCACTTATTATGGGTGTGTTTTGTGGCGACTTTTCTCGGCCTCAGTTTCTTCATTTATAAAATGAGGAGATTGGGCTATATAACCTCCCTTCCAACTGTCAATTCAAGTCATGATTGCAGAAAGCCTCAGTAAGAAGGAAGCTGTTCCCTCTCCATTTTCCCCTCACTCTCACAATCAAGTCCTTTCTGGGAATTTTTCTCTCCAAATCCCCCCACCCACAGACCCCTCAGTCTTCCTGTAGTAAAATGAAAGCTCCAGAAGGGCAAAGGCAGTCTTTGTTTTACCTTTATTTTTATTACCAGTCTTTAGCACATAGTAGGGCTTAATATGGGCAGCCAGGTGACCCAGCGGGTAGAGTGGTGGGACTGGAGTCAGGAAGACTCATCTCCCATAGTTCAAATCTGACCTCAGACACTTACTAGCTGTGTGACCCTGGTTCAGTTAAACTTGTTTTTTGTAGTTTCCTCATCTATACGATGAGCTGGAGAAGGAAAGGGCAAATTGCTCCAGTTATCTTTGCCAAGAAAACCCCAAATGGGGTCACAAAGAGTCACACACAACTGAACGACAATGAAGAGCTTAATATAACTACTTGCTTTCTTGCTCTTAGAAAAAAAACTCAAGTAATTTGGCTAAGATGGGGGAAGGAGAGGGTCACTCAAAACCCATTTCGTATTTTTAATTTGGACTGAAATTTGAGTATCAAATGTAAAATTTTTAATTTCTAAGAACATTGGAAAATTTTGAACAAGTTACACTTGATAATTGCATGTTTTCCCTTTTGTTATTGTATTTTCCCCCAATAGTACAAAACCTTGCCACAGTCAATCTTTCAAAGGAGTCTTAGCTTGACCATTGAAGTTTGATACCCCCAGCTGGAGGGGGAAGGTGGTCCGAGGCCATCACTTAGAAACACCCAGGGACACCCTGGGTTTGAGTAGATTATCAGAATCACTTCTTTATCTCCCCACATTGCTTTAGCCACATAGCCCTTAAAGACTTCAAGAGTGTCTTTCATTCATGGCAGCAATGAAATAGGGTTATTTTTGTCCTAAATAAAAGGAAATGTACAGAAACTGCATGTTGCTCTCATTTAACAAGCAAAAAGATAAATTGAAAAAGTAAGGGTCCTTTTCAACTGAAGTCAAAACCCAAGCCATGGTCCATTTGTTACCTACCTCTATCCATCTGTTTTTTATTTTAAAGTATTTGGGGTTATAAACAAAGGTAACCAAAAAAAGAGAATGTGAAAAACATGGTAACTGTAGTCATTCTTTTTTTCCCCCTCCTTTTGCCTTGGAATGCATTTGAACTGAACTCCCTGTTTATTTGGAAAAAAAACAACAACCCAAATCACTAGATTAGGAGTCAGAAGACTTGGGTTCTAATCCAGATTCTGACACTTACTTTGACTTGGAGCAAATCACTTCCCTCTCTTTCTTTTTTTTCCTCCTTATCTCTAAAATGAGGGAGTGAGACCAAATGGTCTTTAAAGTCTCTTCCAGTTCCGATGATCTATGAGCTGCCTCTCCAACTTTTTTCCTGGAGCTAAACCTATTCTCATTTCCTCCTGAGAGAATCCTTGACATTAAGCTTGCTGCTGAATATGGAGCTGCCCATTTTTATGCTTTCTCCTTCTGTTCTAAGAACTCCTTGTGAAGTATGATACACATTTACTTCTTTTAGGAAAAATCACCTATTCCTACATGGTTTTCCTCTTCATCTCTACCTCTTAGCTTTGCTTATGGCTCAGCCAGGGATGTACTGATAAATGTTTAACAACCAGGTTGATGTGGTAGTTGGGGGAGGAGAGGAATATACATAGGACACGATTTTAGGTTTAGTCTGTTAAATTTAGCATGTTCTCCATCACTCTCTTAAGTCTAGAAAATCAACAGAACAACCAAACAAGCCCTGATGTTTGCCAGTTTCTAAGGTGTAAATGCTCTCACTGAAAAATGTAAAAATCAGCTCTCTCTAGTTAGTAGCAGCTGGCTCCCGCATGGCCCTAAACTCAGCTCCTGTGCTGCTACCTGAAGCATAGATCCTTAACTATTTTGTGTCATGGACCCTGGACACCTTCTTAGAATGTTTTCAAAATGCATAAAATAAAGCATATAGGGTTACAAAGGAAACCAATTATAATGAAGCATTTCTCAAAATATTCTTTTCAAAAATAAAAATAAACAAGTTCATAGAGGCTAGATTAAGAATCCCTATCCTGGGGCAGCTAGGTGGCTCAGTGAATAGAGCATTGGCCCTGGAGTCAGAAGGATTTGAGTTCAAATCCAGCCTCAGACACTTAACACTTACTAGCTGTGTGACCTTAGGCAAGTCACTTAACCCCAATTACCTGAAAAACAACAAAAAAAAGAATCCCTATCCTACAAGAAGCCTTTTCTAATCCTTCTACTTGGGCTGTCTTCTTCCTCATATAATTATTTTTTTTACATATTGTGTCCCCCACCCCCATTATAATAAAGTAGAACCCCTCTTTGAGGACAGGAACTATTTTTTATTTTGTCTTTGTATAAGCCTCGTGTTTAGCATGATGATTTGTCCATAGTAGGAACATAAGAAATATTTCTTGGTTTGGATTAGATACTTTGGATTAGATTAAACCACCATACCTGTATTGTTACAAATACGGAAAATGCCAATCATGTGCCAGACAATGGGAAGGACTGTTCCGATTCTAAGTATAGAAGAGTGGTATTCTGACCACTGTATAAAATTGCCAATTCATAATTTAATATGAATATGGTATCTAAGGCATATAACATGGGACTCTGATTTCAATTTTTTTGAGGTACAGTGGAATCCTATTATCACACAGCTCATAATTATAAAAATTACATTCCAGGTCAAAGAAAAATCCCAGAATCCTGGTAGCTACACATTGTAAGAGTTAGTTAGAACAGTTTGCCAATGAGATGGGTGTTAGTCCCTAATACATTCTGTTTAAAGGTGTTTCATTCTATCTATTTACAGGTTTTCTACAAATGCAAGTCATTTTTAACTTGATAAATATCACATTTTACATGGAGAAGAACTTTTTAACTGACATTGGGAAGAAATGCATTTTGAGGTGTGTTATGTGTATGTGTGTATTTTAAATAATATAAATCTAAATTCTATATGTAACATTCAATTGTGGGAATGCAACTTCAGTGTGCTCAAAGGAGGGAATTACTGTCAGGGTATGTTTCTTGTTTCTCTAAAGATCCAGGGAATCTACTCAACTGGCCTGGAGGAGTGGGGTCCCTGCAGAATTTCCAGTGCTTTGGAAGCCCCAAGGCAGAATTCTCAATGCCAGAAGGTGATTTAGAGGGCTATATTAGCCCATAAGCATGCCCATGATGACTAATGGAAACACTGTAAGATAAAAAAATATTATAGAAGACAAGGCGAAGATGAAACAGATTCCGACTTCTCTGGCAGGTCTAAATAATTTAAAAGCACAAAGCACAGCCTGCTAGGACGGGTTAAGCACATCCAGCTGTGAATCAGAAGACCTATATTTTATGAGTTTAACATGCTAGATAGTAACAAAGAAGGAGGGGATCAAAAACTATTTGAGAAGGGAGGATAACAGAAGGCTCAATACCTGCTCCCACTTGAAAGATGTTGCAATGGCAGTGGAGACTACCGGTTAGGGCCAGAAATTGCAGTTAAATGAGAAGAATGCCTTTCAGTTCAGTTCACCAGATGGAAATATTAAGCACCTACTGCATACATTTCTGAATGGTCTTCAGGATTAGGTATCATTATTATATGAGTGGCGGGGTATAAAGATAATACTTGTAGTTTCAATTTCATTCATTATAATGAGAGCTACAAAGGACATGGGATTTAAAGCAAATCCACATTGCAGTGAAATGTTTTAAAATGGGATTTTAGGGTACCGACATTTCCAAGTTTAAAATAATTCATGCATCTCAGTTGACTGGAGATAAGAAGCCATAAGATACTGGACTAAAGTAGGGGGGGAAATCATGAGACACAAGTAATAGAATTATTTATTTTTAAAAAGGATTCAAGCATCTCCCAGAATAAATTAGAAGTCCTAGCAGTGTGGGAAGGAAAGGAAGTTAAGAAGATGGAAAGATCATTCTTTCAGAGCAGGAAGGAAACAGAGATGTCTAGTCCAAGCCTCTCATTTTACAGATGAGGAAATGGAAGTTCAGAGAAGTTAAAGGACTTTGTCAAAGTCACACAGTTATTAAGGGACAGAGCCAGAATTTGAACTCAGATCTTGTAACTCTAAATTTATCATTTATTTTCCATTTCATCAAGCTTGGCTCCTTCCCACACAGACCTGCACCAGAGATGCCTCTACCTCAGAGATGCCACTGTTTCAAGTCTCTCCCAATGTTCCTGAGCTATAACGACAGTATTTCAGCTGGGCTGCCAGGTGAAATCATACACTATAGGAGCAAGTGTGGAGCACTGGAAAGAGTACCGTCTTTAGAACCAGATAATCTGCCACTGAAGCAAGATCCTCAGTTTCCTCATGTGTAAAATGAGGGGATTGACCGAGATGGTCTCTGAGTGTCTTCTGGATCCAAGATCTTATGACCTCATGTTCGATTACTAGGTATCCGCCATGGTGCGTAGTCTTGGGATGACGCATAAATAAGGCACCTTGGACCTTAAACTAGGAGCATTGGCACAGGTTTTCAATGGTATGAAGCACTTTGGGACATTTTGTTAAATGTCCATTCAGCATCTTCACCAACCCCATGAGAATTTGCTCACGCCACTGACAACAATGTTAGCAGAACAACTCATGGGTTATCTAGTTGACCCAAGTCACAGGAGTCAACTTTGTCTTATGTTTCTCACTAATGATCATCAGTTCATATCACCCAGACATAAGTGGCTCAGTATTACCTAACACATTTGGCAATTGGCTTCTTTAAGCAATTTTTCAGGGTGGCACTTGGATTGTGGGATTTCCCTGTGGAGCAAGCCTCTCCTCAACAACTTTCTAATACTCATTTAGGGGAACAATGTTGTCCTTGCCACTGCTTAGTATTTATGCACCTAGGACTGCCTCTGGCTATTGACTGCAGATTTGGTCCTCAGAGGGGAAACCTCTCTCTCTTTTTTTCTAAAATGTGTCACATAAAACTGCTGATTGTTATAACCTTACTTTGGGGGATCAAGATGAAACTTCGGAACTGGGAAAGATTCTACAATTTTCCAGCTATATATTTGAGTTCCCTCTATTGATATGTGTAGCATATGTTTTTTGTTTGTTTTGTTTTGTTTTTAGTGAGGTGTGCATTTCTATACTTTTCTTTTAAACTGGACCTATGATTTAACTATGTAGGGAACTTGGTGAAGAAATTCCCTGTACTAATGTGATCATTTATATCTTTTTGTTTTACTTGACCTGTTATTTCAATGGTTTGGGGAACTCTTGGTGAGAAAATGCACTAAACCAATACAGATGGGCACCTGCTCTGTAATTCGTAGTTTTAGAAAGTGGCCTGAAACATTGAGAGGGTAAGTAAATTGTCAAACATATATGTAAGAGGCAAGACACCATGCTTCCTCTCTGTTTATATCCTATTTTTATCCCAATAACCTAGATCAGTATAGTTTTGACTTTATAACTGAATAGGTCTTAACCAGAATTGCCACTTGTGTTCCTGGTGCTTAGAACAGGGCCTGGCACATAGTAAGCATGTTAATAAATGCTTGTTCACTAATTGGCTTAATAAAAAAACACAAGATGATAATTTATTATTGGAATAGAAATCTTCCACTTGTACATTTTAAATTGTCACCAAAACATGAGAGATTCCAAACTGAGTCCATAAAATCAGAGCATTGAAGATTAGGAAGATGGCCTAGATGATCCAGTCTAACCAATGCCAAAAAAAAGGAATCCCAATTATTATATACTTGACAAATAATTATCTAGTGTTTGCTTGAAAAGCTGCAATGAAGTATTTCTCACCAACTCTTCAATTAAAGTAGTACTTAGGAATATACTAGCGATTTTAGGGAAAACAAAAAAAATGAAAATTAGCCTACAATCTTACATATCTTGCTATTTTCTTGATTGTTTCTACAAAATTTCCTGCTAGTATTCATGAAAATGCACCAGTTGCTAGGATAGCTGCCATTATTACTTACTTTCAAGCCATCTGCTCTGTCTCCAACTTGCTCCCCACCAGAAACCTTTCCTTATAGAACTTAACCTTTTCAATTCCAGAAATTCTCTCTCAGAGTTTCTAACAAGGTATAAAATATTTAGAATGTTGGAGGGCTAAACCTGTTAATGGACTGTATAGCTGCCATCTGAGGACCATTCAAATTAAAACTGGAAAGGCTCATGACCAGAAGGTTGGATACCAGGTGATAAATTTATTGGCCAAAGCAACTAATGAAGGTGTGAAGGTGTTATTATGATCTGTGTTGATGGAAATATTACATACATTGGTGAAATCTTGAACCTTCTAAAGGAACATAGCATTATAATAATTATTGTTGGGGTGGCTAGGTGGCACAGTGAATAGAGCACCAGCCCTGTAGTCAGGAGGACCTGAGTTCAAATCCGAACTCAAACATTTAACACAAAAACTAGCTGTGTGACCCTGGGCAAGTCACTTAACCCCAATTGCCCTCCAAAAAGCAAAAAAAAAATCTTGGTGCTTCATCTATCTTCAAAAATTTCCCAAACTAACTCCTTTACTAAACTTCCCTGTTTCTATCTAGCACATCGTTATCTTTCCAGTCACCCTGGTTAGCAACCTGTGTCATCATCAGTTACTCACCCTCATTCACTTGCTTTGAGGAATCAAGATGAAACTTCTCAACTGGGGAAGATTCTACCTATTGAATCTGTTGTCAGATTTTGTCTTTTCTACCTCTGCTATGTCTCTAATGTATATCTCCTTCTCTCCACTCACATAGTCACCACCCTATTTCATATTTTCACCACCTCTATTCTAGACTACAATATTGCTATAGTCTCTTCTTACTTTGCCTCAAGTGTCTGCCCACTTCTGTCTTATCTCCCCAGAGCCATCAATATGATTTTAGAGTGCAGCTCTGACCATGTCACTACTCTACCCAAAAAGAGTTTTTCACTTCAAGAAGGATTCAAATTAAAGTTCTTTATAAGCTAGTCTCTACCTACCTTTCCAGCCTTCTTATGCATATACTTTATGGTTCAGTTCTTTTGGTCTATCATGTAAGATGCTTCATCTCCCATATCTTGTCTTTGTACTACTTCCTGCCCCCATTCTGGGAATACACTGCCTCTTCATTTCTGTCTCTTAGAAACACAGACTTCATTCAAAACTCAGCTGAAAGTCCCCCTTTCTGGATAGCTACTCATGCCTTTACCTCCAAAGCTACCTCATAGAATTATCTTTACACATTTTGTATCTGATAGTTGTGTAGGGTGGGTGCTATTGAGTGAGAAAAATCTACTCCTTCTTTCTAGCTTCCATACTCAGATGAATAGAACCATCTTTCTTTGCTTATCTCTTAAGGTGTGACTTTCTTTTTAGTCAATTCCTCTTGGGCATGGCTTGGTTTTCCTTTTAAGCTGGCTGCTGAAAAGAAGCAATGAGAAAAGTGATTGCCCAGGGCACCACCTCTGATACCAGTGTGACCCAGCCTTCCTCCCACCAAACTACTAAATTCATTTTCCTAGGATAATCCAGACCCATGTTTTTCCTTTCTTATTCTGGGAAGTTATAAAATATGAAGCAATAATTATATTCTGTTTGGCTCAATCTCCCAAATAATATTCCCCTGGAAAATTTCTATCACAGTTATTAAATCTCTCTCATCCTGACATTTCACCCCTATTGCCTTTCCTTGACTGCATTCAAATAATGAAACACACAAATCTACAATGCAATGGTTAACCAGCATGATTCATCATTAGTTTTCTGGAGTTGTAACAGGTCATTGCATTGATCATAATTCTTAAGTATATATATGGGTTGTTGGTTATTCATATTCTCTCAATGACCTCTTTTTAGTAATAACCACTTCAAATTAGAGAAACTGACTTTTAAAATATGAAACTGTGAACCAATGTCTATTATGCACATCATTTTCCCACTGAGTTCAGTGTTTTTTTCAATAGTTGCTTTTTTTAATAGTTCAAATTTAAAATGTACAGTAGTTCCAACGCTGCCCTGCTTGTCTGTGTTCCCTTCTGAACTTCTTCTGTTATTGACTTTTAAAAATGATTCATTGATACTCTTATTTCTTCACTTACCTTTGTGATGTCACTATCATTACCCTCAACTCTCTTAGGCTAAAAAGAAAAATAAAGGTCCTGTCTTGTAACAAACAGGCATAGTCACACAAAACAACTTCACACATTGGCTATATCTGAAAAGATATGCCACATTCTACACCTCTAGTCGATCACCTGTGTGCTAAGATGTGGGAAGGATGGTTTATCGTTAGTCTTCTGTAGTTGTAATAGTTGTAATCATTGTTCTTAAGTTTTCACAGTTATTTTCACTTAGTGTTATAGTCATCATACAAATTGTTCTCCTAGTTCTGCTCCCTTCACTCTTCATCATTTTATACTTCTAAGATTTGCTTGAAATAATCTCTTTTATAAATTTTTTTATGTATTGGAGTGGTTTGCCATTTCCTTCTCCAGCTCATTTTACAGATGGGGAAGCTGAGACAAACAGGGTTAAGTGACTTGCTAGGTCACACAGCTAGTAAGCATCTGTGTTCAGATCTGAACTCAGGAAGATGAGTCTTCCTGACTCTAGGCCCAGTATTTTATCCACCATGCCACTTAACTGCCCCCTCATTTTTTTATACTATGATAATATTCTACTACATTGAAATACCATAATTTGTTTAGCTACTGATGGGCACTGACTTTGTTTCCAGTATTTTGCTACAACCCAAAGTGCTACTGTAAATATAAATGCATATGGATCCTTTCCCTCTTTCTGAAAACTTTTTGGGATATTACCTATGGGCAGCTGTGTGGTGTGGTGGACAGAAGTGCTAGGCCAGGAGTCAGTTAACTGGGAAAGTCGTTTAACTCAGTTTCCTCATCTGTAAAATGAGCTGGAGAAGAAAATGGCAAATCACTCCATTATCTTTGCCAAGAAAACCCCAAATGGCATCACAAAAAGTCAGACAACTGAAATGACTGAACAACATAAAAAAATTTATAAAAGATGGTTTCAAGCAAACCTTAGAAGAGTCTTTGCCAAGAAAACCCCAAGAGGGCTCATGAAGAGTCAGACACAACTGAATGTGACTAAACAACAGCACAACAAATAGTGGTATCACTGCACTGAAGAATATGCAATTTAGTGACTTTTTGAATCTGATTCTGAATTGTTTTCCAGAATGGTTTTTACCACTTCATAATTCTACCAACACCTGTCTTCAAAGTATCCCTCTAAAAACAGTCATTTTCTTTTTTTGTCATCTTTGCCAATCTGATGGGTAAGAACTAGAACATCACAAGTTGTTCCAATTTGCATTTCTTTTATAAGTATTATTTTGAAGAATTTTTCCATATGATTTCTATTTTGCTTTTATTTTGAAAACTATCTGTTCACATCTTTTCACCATTTATTTATTGAGAAATGAGTTTTAATTCTTATCTGTTTGTGTAATGTCCTCAATATCCTGCATATCACACCTTTATTACAGAAATTTGCTGCAAAGATTTTTTTTCCCAAAGTAACTGTTTTCCTTTTATTTCTAACTATATTGTTATGGTTTATGCAGAAACTCTTCAATTTTATAGCATCCAAATTGTCCATTTTATCTTCTATGTTCCTTTCTATTGCTGTCTTTCCTCCTTCCAGCTTTTCCTCTGACTTTCTGGACATTGCCACTATTCTCCAGGGGCCATCTCATGGTGGAACTTCCTTTGTTCCCTCCTCACCCTGGGAAATCCCTCTGCCACTGAGAACTTCCCACCCTGAAATATCCCTTTACTATACTGACCTGCTTCTCCAATTGGTTACTTCTTCCTGGGGACAGGATTTTGATTCACCTCTAAGCTTTTCTTCCAACTTTCTGATACCTTGCCCTTTCTTAGGCACCTTTTCCTCATTTCTCAATATCCCCATCACAGTGCCCTTTTGTGTGTTGTTTTCTTCCATTAGGCTGTAAGCTTCCTGAGGTCAGGGATTGTCTCCTTTTTGCTTCATATCTCTAGTACCTGGTACATAGTAAGTGCTTAACAAATGTTTCTACCATTGCCTTTTCCTCTACATCCCTTGTTTAGTTAAGAATTCTTCCCCTAACCATAGCTGAGAAAGCTATCTCTTTACATGCAACTTTATTTATGGTAGGTCTTGTATCCATTTGGTATTTAAGTGGAAGAAACTGTTGATCTACCTTCCAGATTTCTCAGCAGTTTTTTTTTGTACAATTCTAAGTCCTTATCCTAATAGTTGTCATATTTTGATTTATTAAACATTATGTTATGATGTTTGATTACTTCTGTGTTTTCTATGCCATCATAGATCTGTTATGCTGATCAATATTTCTATTTGTTAATCAGTTACACATAATTTTGATAACTACTGTTTTGGAATATAACTTGAGGTTTGGTACTACTAAGCCTCTCACTTTTTCCCCTTTAGATTCTTGACTTTTTTTCCCCTCCAGATGAATTTTATTATTATTTTTCTGTTTCTTTAAAGTAACTTTTTGGTGGTTTGATTGGTCTGGCATTTGATATAGAAAATATTTTAGGTAGTATTGTCATTATTGTTATATGGATATGGTCCACCATGAGCAGTTGATATATCTATAATTATTTAGTTCTTTATTTCTGTAACAAGTGTTTTATACTTGTATTCATGTAATACCTATATGTCTTGGTAGTTGGAATCCACGATATTTTATACATTTAGTTATTTTGAATAGTATTTCTTTTCCTATTTCTTCCTCCTGAGTTTGACTAGTAATATAGAGAGAAACCAATGATTTTTGTAAATTTATTTCATTCTGCTACTTTGCTGGTTATTGTTTAAATTAATTTTTAGTTAACTCTCCAGAAGTCCTCAAGTAAGCTATTAAGCTATCCTGTAATCTAGAAAGATAAATAATTTTCTTCTTTGCTTTTTCCCTCAATTTATTTTATTATTTCATTGCTATAGTTGGCATATTTAGAATTATATCAAATAGTGGTAATGATGGATATCTTTGCTTTACTCTGATATTATTTGGAAAAGGCTCTGGTATTTCTCTATAACACATAATGTTAGTTCTTGGTTTTAATAGGTATTATTTACTATTTTAAGATATAGTTCATTGTTATTCTTTTGGTCTATTATGTTTAAAGTCTTCCTATATTGAGCTAATCCTGCATTCCTAGAATAAATCCAACTTGGTTATACTGTATAATTTTTTTAAATGTAGCCTTTTCTTAACCAGTTTTTCATTCAACAGAATTTTTTTTGTTTATGTTTATTAAGAATATTGGTCTATGGTGAGGCTAGGTGGTGCAGTGAATAGAGCACTGGCCCTGGAGTCAGGAGGACCTGAGTTCAAGTCCAGCCTCAGACACAACACAAAAAACTAGCTGTGTGACCTGGGTCAAGTCATTTAACCCCAATTTAAAAAAAAGAATATTGGTCTATAATTTTCTTTTCTGTGTTAGCTTTCCCTGGTTTGGGTATAAGGACCATATTTTATTATAGGAGGAGTTTGATAAGATATCTTCTTCCTCTAATCTTGTAATCAATTATGTAATACTGAAATGAATTACTCCTGGAATTTTGATAGGATTCAATTTTAAATCCATATCATCCTGCAATTTTTTTCTTTGGGAGTTCCTTTATGGCCAATTAAAATGTCTAAACTTGAGGAATCATTGCTACCCAGGAATGTAGTTGACCTAGGGTCATTTCTGGGTGTGCTTGGCCTCTAATGAGAGGGGTTAGGCTCCTTGTTCTCATAGTTTCTGGTTTGTTAAAAACCTACCCCATTGTCCCCAAGAGTCACTTACATATGGCAAGAATAAAGTTTTCCTCCAGAACTGGGGAAGTAAAAAGATGTATTCAATGTGAATCAAGTATGAGATAATTAATTTATGCCTACACAGAAAAAGAATGCCACTCATAGGATACTCACAAACACATATTTGACAAAACAAACTTTAAATCATATTCTATAACTTAATTTATAACTGTTTTATGATCTAGAAATCCAATACTTATATAATACAATATCATTACAACATAAAGGAGTTTGTCATATTACAAATTAAGCATTTCATATTTTCCTTTTCTCTGTGCTTTTACTTCACTCAAATCTCAAAGTCCCCCAAACTTTGTACTCTGCTGCTTATACTGTCAACTACTAATACAAATGTAATTATCAACTTCCCCAACTCTGCCTCTACAAGTCCAATGAGACCCAAGACCATGGAACCTCTTGAACTCAAAATATGAGTTGCAGAGAAGTGGCCAACTAATAATGGTGGAGGAAGTTTCTTCATTTAGTGAAAGCTAGGTAGAACAATGTATAGAGAGTTCCTTCATCCAGGAGTTACTTATTCTAAGGAGACCATTGGTCCAGTCTCTAACTTCTATCATCACTAACACTACATTAGAAAATGATTGTGTCCCGTGAAATGAAATTTCTTCTTGTCTTTGAATATAAGATAAAACCTATTCTACCACTCCTATGTTTACTATTCAAAGAAAATCTATGAGCCAAACTTCCATTTAATTTCAACTGCCTTTTGTCTTCTGGTTTCATTTCTAGTAAAGGATGTCAAGATTGATATGATTCAAATCCTTCAGTACACTGTTCACTTCTAAGATCACTGAATAAGGATGTCAATTTTAGAGTTCCAACACAAATTACAATGTATAGATGGCTCAAAAACTAGGCAACAATTAATCTTCATAATCTTAATCTTATTTCCTGCCACTATGCTAAAATCACTGTGGAAAATAAAGGGACTGCAAAAAACCAAGGACAATTTTATATTTTACTTTTTTAAAGGTTGCCAGGTTAAAAAAAAAATTTGTCACTAAGTGGCCAACCTCCTGGTAATGAGCCATGTTGAAGCTAAAAAAGAAAAGAAGAAAGGAAGGAAAGAAGAAGGAAGGAAAACAAGAGAAAGTCAAAGGGGGGGGGAAGAAAGGGATAGGGTAAGATGATCATATTTCCAAACTTACCTAGAGTTCCAACTCTATAGAGGCCAATGGATTGCCTGATGAGATCAGTTGATATCTTCTTCCTTATTATTTTTCATATGGGTGGGTACAACTGAGTAGATCATATAGATTTTGACTTGGTTTGAAAGCAATATTTGCTAGGCACAGATTTATGGCACAGATACATGGCTCTCCCTAAACAGAGTTAGGGTGCTAAGATTCTAAATCCTTTGTATCTATCCTACTCTATTTTCAACTACTCTTACCTCTAGTCAAGATTATTTTATCATTGTCCAGAGAAGATGCCTTTTCTTCTTTTTTTGTTTTTGGCAAGAACAGCTTTTCATTTCTACCAGAAGGCTTTTATCAGTACAATGGTTCTGCAATACCTTCTTAAGACTGTGGACAGAGCTCAAGATCCAGGAGGGATCATTAAGAGATAATACATAGGAAGGCGAAAAGCTGTCAGGATTTTCTTAGTTCAAACAACATAAAACTTTAGGTACTGAAGTTTATAATAAACACATTCAAGATTCAAAATTGAACAACTGCTCCAACATCTAGACAGGCAGTATCTCTTACTGATTATGAAGATGCCATTTTTAAGCCCAACTCTATCCCATTACTTTATACCATGAATGTCCTTCTTTCACACCTTGGGTGGATCTATTCATCTTTTCAGGTTAAATTATTCCTCTTCTAGGAAGGTACTTCTGACTGCTCTAGCTTACTACATTCCTACTTTTTTGAGTTTCTACTCTTCCTACTGTTCATATAATTTATATTGTGATTTATTACATACTTATTTAACTATATCTCATGCATACATTTCATTTCCCAAATTAGATTATAAGCTCCCCAAGAATAATGACCTTGATTTCTGTTTCTTTTGTACCACCCTTACCCCTCTGTCATATTAAATTAAATACTTATCTAAGGCAGGTCATTGTTTATAATTTGATTTCACAGATGAGGAAATAGAATTTACTGAAGATGAGCTAAACCAGGGCAGCTTCCATGTACATAGTGGTACTAGCTAGAATGGGGACCTGGCCCAGATCAAGTTCAAAGTGCCACCAGGTGTTTCAGCCAGAGATTACCCCCAGAGGAGCTATTTTAGCCCCACCCCCTAGGAGGCACATACACTTCGCTTGAACTTTATCTCCTGGCCTTTTTGTCTCTGGTGCTAGTATAAAACAAATGCTCCAATGGAAAGTAGTAAAAATCCCTGTGCCATACATGCTATACATATAATGGTGGCAGAAGTAGATTTGGAATCAAGAATGTATACTAACACTCAAAATCATACTACTGAATACCAATATCCTGTCAATGCTTCAAAAAAAAGCAAAGCTTTTGAAGTTTTACTTGTGTGGTCAAAACCTACTATGAAAAAATATTATAATTTTCAATTCAATTAATTGTTCTAGTTATAGTACTGCTAATTTCTTATCTAGCTGATTAACTGGAGAATAATCCAAATACATTTCAAATGATAAATCTTTCATGATTTGGGAGATTTTATACAAATGTACATTTGACAGTGCTAATTTAAAGCAAATATCAAGCTTGATTAAACATTCCCAAGATAAGAAGGATAAACGATTGAATTATTTTATAGATTTAACCACCATTCAAAAGATGTTCTAAACAGAAATATTTTGATGTTCATCATTAATTTTTTTTAAAAATAATTCTTTGGGAAACAGCCAAGAAGAACTAAGGAAGTGAGTCAGGAATGTATGCACAAAACATTTGTATTCTTTACTATGTAAACACTAATTTATTTACTGAAATAATACACCATTAATTATTTAGTAAAGAAATTAGAATTTTGCTGAGTCTCCTTACCAAAGAAAAATCATTAAAATGTTCCGTGGCCATTGCAATAGCCAAGGCTATAATTGTTTCACATGTCTACCTTTCAATTATTTGCTAAGTATTTATTCACTGAGAGCCATCACCTAGGGCTTAATCTAGCTCTGACATGTTCTCCAAAAAGTAAGCAAATACAAGTCTTTCTGCAATTCATGGAATCACAAAATATTAAAGATGGAAGGGATTTTAAGAACATCTAGTCTAAAGTTATCATTTTACAAAGAGGGATATAGAGGTCCCTAAATAGCGTGTGATATCCCCAGGATCACATAATAAGCACTATCTCTCATAAAGGGAGAGACAGGTTTGTTTGTTTTTTTCCCTAATTGAAGGTAGCTAGAGGAGTTAAATGCTTAAAATTTAACTCTTCTTGAGAGGCCTTGTAACACTGATAGCAAAAGAGTTAAATTTGAAATGGATTTCACTCCTACCTTCTTTTTAGTGTGTTCGAATATATACAAAGCTCTTGGAAAGTTCAGGGAGCTGACTAAAGGGGTGGTGGAGATTAGAGATTAATCTCCAAATAGGGTTGCTATAAAAACTGAAATACAGAAAGATTTATTTGTAGAGCATATGACCTGCACATTTTATTAGCCATTCATCCTCCAATTTTCAGAACCTCTAGCAGGGCAATCTAGCTTCAAACTATAAATAAGGTCGACTTAAAGCAAACAGACAGGTAAACAGAGACAACAGAAGTGGGAGAGTACACACTGCCAATAAAGAATTAAACCCCTGCTCCCACTGGAGGGTGAGTGGAAACCACAGTCAACATCCCAGAAATATGCATCAGCACGTTACTCTCCAAGGTAGTGTTATAAATGAGACAGTGTCCAGGGATGGCTTTCTCCTGCTAATCTGAATTGGCCTCTCAATTTCACAGATATAAAGAAAAACGTACATTTCCTCTTTCATTAGCTTACCTTTAATTTGGAGAGATTGGTGAGTCTGTGAACATTTCACTAATGTTTTTACATGATGCATAAATGAATGTACCATCTAAAAATAATTTCATTTTGACCTCAAACTTTTGTTGAAAATAACAGTAACTAGAATTATGTAGGCTTCAAGGTATGCAAAGTACTTTACAAAATATGTTATCTCATTATCACTCAGACCAATAAGGTGGGGTGACATTATTATCCCACTTTTATAGATGAGGAATCTAAGATGACTTACAGAGTCTCAAAACTACTAAGTGTCTGAGGCAGGATTTAAACTCGGGTCTTGCTGATTGCCAGGTCCAGCATTCTAACCATTGTTTCACCTAGCTACCACTAAATGAAAGTACAGAAACTAATGACAAAATGATAAATGTTCCAAAAGCAGACTGGAGTAGTCAATGTGATTTTGGGCTTAAAGTTAATAAGGAAGTCGTTGTTATGTTATTATTATTTAGTCATTTCAATCGTGTCTGACTCTTCGTTACCCCATTTGGGGTTTTCTTGGCAAAGATACTGGAGGGTTTTGCCAGCTCCTTCTCCAGCTCATTTTACAGATGAGGCAAAGGAGGTAAGTGACTTGCTCAGGTGTCTGAAGGCAGATTTGAACTCATGAAGAAGAGTCTTCCTGATTCTAAGCCCAGGGCTCTACACACTGTGGTGCCACCAAACTGCTCTAGGAAGGCAGACATGGGGTCTAATTCTGCCTCAGACAGACACTTCTTGTGTGCCCTGAAGCAAGAAATTATATAACCTCTCAGAGGGTCAGTGTTCTCACCTAGAAAATGGAGGTTAAAAAATATAGCTGCCTCAGAGAGTTGCTCAGGATCTAATTGAGATCATGTATGCAAAGTTCTTTGCCAACCTAAAGGTGCTATGTAAATGTGAGCTATGAATATCATCACTAACATTATTGCTGTTGTTTCTTCCACTGATTTTGTGGTCCCTTCCCTGCCCCCCAGGTCACTTGCTAACAAAGCCAATTTGTAATGAGGCTTTTTGTGATATTTCACTAATGAAACTCTCACAGATAAGGACCAAGATAGACCTAAACCACACTGAATTCAGTCCTTTAGACAACAATGCTAGAATGACCTTTTAGTCTATGATAGAAACATGTAGTTCTAGCTTTTTTTTGCATTTGAAACTGGGTGCATTAACTTGACAGAAGCATGTACTTTTCATCACTTTTAAAAAATCTTTTTGTGTTTTTTTCATTTTAGTTTGCCTTTCTGATCGACCCAGGTTTGTAACCCCTTTCCTTTAAATCTCTCTGTGGCTTGGTTCCCTCATCTGTTAAAAATGAGATAACAATACTTACAGTATCTACTTCACAGGGCTGTTTGCAGGCTTAAATGATAACTTGTATGCCAAGTGCTTCTCCAACTTTAAAAGAGTCATGTAGATGACATCTGTTACAACCATGCTGTATTAATGGTCAGGTTGATCCAACAGTTTTATACAAAAGTGACTTAGCATTTGATTTGTTCTTGTCCTGTGAGATTCTGGACAAATTGGGCATGTTGGAAAATACAACTTTGGACCATTCATCAAGAGCAAATACCCATTGAACTTTTAAATATTTCCATGACAAACACATATTAAGTATTTTTCTGACTGCGTTAGCTAGGTTTTTTTTTCTTTTAAATGTTAAATGAACAAAGTGATGGGGTGGCCAGGTGGCACAGTGAGTAAGAACACCGGCCCCACAGTTAGGAGACCCACACAAAAATAACTGGCCTGTAACCTTGAGCAAGTTACTTAACCCTGATTGCTTTAAAAAAAAATGAACAGAGTGCTGTTACCAAATGCCAAAACCATACCATGCTTCCTTCTGTCTATCACAGAGCAAAACCTTTTCATGTCTGGGAAGAGATAACTGTGCAGTGCCACCACCTAGAGCTCTAACATTCTGGTTCTGTTATTTTGTTTTTGTTTTAAAACTAAACAATAAGAAAGCCCATCTTCAGGCCTGATTCTGCATATTTCTAACCCTGACTTTGTTACTTCTCCTGGATAAGATCAGATGCAGGGCATGATACCCTCAGTAGAAAGAGTGTTAGGCTAGGAGGGCAGGGCACCTGAGTTTAAGTACGTGACCTTGGTTCCACATTTGTGAATGCTTTTTTAAGGGGGGAAGGCAGGGCAATTGGGGTTAAGTGACTTGTCCAAGGTCACACAGCTAGTTAAGTGTCAAGTGTCTGAGATCAGATTTGAACTTAGGTCCTCCTGACTCCAGGGCAGGTGCTCTATTCACTGTGCCACCTAGCCTCCCCTCTAAATGTTTTTTGAATTTAAATTGTACTGGATTTCATCTCACAGATTTGTGTGACCTTTCAAGTGCTCTGAAATTTAGAGCTATGCTTATTCACCAATCTGAGTCTTAAATTCCTCATTTATACTATAGGGGAAATAGTACTTGGACTATTTACCTCACAGGCTTGTAGTGAGGAAAGATTTTTATACACTGAGAAGTTTATTAGCTATTGTTATCTATCCATCCATCCATCCATCCATCCATCCATCCTTCCTTCCTTCCTTCCTTCCTTCCTTCCTTCCTTCCTTCCTTCCTTCCTTCCTTCCTTTCTTCCTTCCTTCCTCTCTCCTTCCCTCCCTCCCTCCCTATCTCTCCTTACTCTCTTTCTTTCACTACTCTTTCTCTCTTTCTTTTGGCTCACACCAATGATTTCATCAATGAGGGAAACTCCCACTGTGGAAACTTCAACTATCAATGCACATCAACCACCCATTTGTAACTTGCTGACCCATTGTTTAGCAAGAGGTTAGGTTACTTGCACCTGATCACATTGCTAGTATATATCAGAAGTAAGAATTAAACTCAGGTCTTCCCGACTCCAAGGCTTAGTATTTACTAGGCAGCATTGCCTCTCAGGATAATTTAGACTTACAATATGATTTTAAAAATTAATTCAACAAACATTCCCCATGTGCCAGGCATTATACTTGGCTCTGGCAATACAAAGATGAACAATAATGTACTCCTTGCCCTCAAGGGACTTATAAATTAATAGCAAAAACTTCATAATAAACTGCTTCATAATTGCCTTTGTCCAAGAAATACATTGAATATATCTGTGTCTACTTGAGACACATGTTTTCTAATCATAATGTATAACTGGGTCAAAATGAACTTTTCCCTCCCATGTTATTAATGCAGACTAAAGAGAATGTTAAGTATTATAGGCTTAGTACATAACTGGGTATAGTCCACTGAGTGTCAGTTGATGGTTTCCTAGTAATTTCCCCCTTATTGCTCTCTAAATGACTTATTTGAAACAAATATTTTCATCAAACAGTAGGACAGAACAAATACCATAGTTGTATATATAGTGTATGCTATTTAATTTGTTTCTAATGCATTTATTTGCTTTATGGGATATAAATAGGACATCTGTAGCACATGTAAGTAGAACAGATATGAAAATAAATATAAATGATATTATTTATATTATAATAATATATAATATACATTTTATATAAATGAAATTAAAGTAGTCTCACATTACTATAAAAAGGTAAAAAAAAATCATCAGTGCATTTAGTTGCTTTCATTATTTTCTCTCCTATTCCTATAGGCTCTTGAAATCAAAAAGGACCTTAGACATCCTCTAATCTAACCCCTTCATTTTACAGAAGTGAGGAAACTGAGGTCCAGTGAGGTGAAGTCAAATGTTTGACCATGCAACAAGGTAGTGGCAGGACAGGTATTAGAACATGAATCTCATAGAATCACTATACTTAGGAATGGAAGGGACCTCAGCCACCTATTAATTTGAATGGGCTTCCCCAAAGGAATTCTGAGCACAAGGTCTAGCCCAGTGTCCTTGCTACACCATACTGTTTTCATTCTGTTCATCTAGGATTTGAGGAATTAAATTAATTTGCAAGTAAATACTATTTTTGTTGTTAGAGAGGAAATAGAGTCCTTTTGGGATTGGAGGTTATTTTCAGAATACATCATTATTCGTCCTGATACTTCCAGATAACTTGAAGAAGCATATTGTTCTCAACTGTACTGGACCAGATAAATAATGGTAACCTAAAAAACAAATAATAGCATAGATCATTAGCAGATGAACGAAGGACAACAACCAAAACCAACCAGTAGAGAAAATTTTACAGAAAAAAAAGGCAAACAAAATAATATGCTTCATAAAAGTGTATTCAACTAAGATATCCCCAAAGTTCCAAGTATCAAATGAGTGCACAACTTCATAGCTGGCAGAAATAAGCAAACTTGCAAATAGCAAAATCATTTGCAAGCTAATTCTTATCAGAGGCAAGCAAAACAATTCTGATACTGGAGGGAGGAGGGCATGGAAAAAGATTAAAGTATGCAAGGCAGTTCACAGTCCTAGGCACAGTCTGGCTGCAGAGAAAGGAATTTATCTCTACTGGGTATATCCATCATGATCTAGACCCTGCAAGTGTCAGTTATTAGAGTGCAAGGAGCTGAAAGTTTATGTGATGTGTGTCTGTTTATTGGGGTGGTTTACTGGAGTGATAATTTTAGTTAGCACAGTGTAGGTTTATCGTGTGTCCTGAGCATATACATTTGATTTTCAGAAAAGAACTCAACACCTAATCACAGGCTAAGCAGGCAACTACCTACATGATATGTTTCAAAGGACTCCAAAAAACACCCTAGGAAAGTTCCCACACCAGTTGTCACAGTACACGAGGAGAATTTGGCTTGTTATTTAGAATTAGGGTGATGATAGCTGCTGTGGAAATGAGTCTGTTCTTTCTCTTGGAAACCATTTTATTTCCTATTTTGTTATGACTCTTTAAAAATTGATGCCTTTTGATTTCATGTTCTAGTAAATTCTGAATATACCTCCCCTCTTCCTGCCTTCTGTCACAACCTAGTAAAACCAAGTTTAAGCAAAACCCCACCCACACTAGGAGGGCATCTAACAGTGTGGCATACCCATAAACTTCCATAATTCCAGCAAAAGAGACAGGTACATTTCCTCATTAAATCATTAGAAGCCAGACCATTCATTGTGATGACATCAGGTGTTCCATTTGATTTTTATTGTTTTTTCATTTACTTTATTGTAGTTGGTGTTTATTTTCATTGTTCTGCTAAGCTCATTATTTTCCCTATGTTGCTCTGAATTGTTTCCTATAGCAGAATAATATCATATTCATATATCATAATTTTTATAGTCATTTCCTAGTCAATAGGCACTCACTTTGTTTCTACCTTTTGGGTAGCACAAAAAGTACTGCTCTGAATAATTGGTAGTTATATGACTCTTCTCTATTTGACCTCATTGGGCTATATGCCCAGCGTGATGTTTCTGAATATGAACAGTCTAGTGGCTTCTCTTATGCAAATCCTAATTGAGTCATAGAACACTGGACCAATTCACAGCTCACCCAACTAATGTCTATGGGTCTGTTTTCCCATAGTCACTCCAGTATTGATTTTATTGTTGTTGTTCAGTTGTTTCAATTGTCCAATTCTTCATGACTCCATTTGTTTTTTTCTTGGCAAAGATACTGGAGGGGTTTGCCCTTTCCTTCCCCAGCTCATTTTACAGATGAGGAAACTGAGGCAAACAGGGTCATACAGCTAGCAAATGTCTGAGACCAGAATTAAACTCAGGAAGATGTCTTCCTGATGCCAGGCCTGGCGATCTATCCACCTGACTGCTCATCTGATTAGCTAGCCTGTTACCTAACAAAATCCTGAGGGACTATTATGCTAAACACATAAACAGTAGACTACCTCCAGAATTAAGTCCCCCATTACTAGATGGGTGTAAGCAGAGGAACAGATAAACTCATATCTGCAGATATATAAAGCCTATACCAAATGAATTTTGAGGTCACTGCTAATTCTGTGATACAGAAGGAAATATTAAAGGTCTAGGATTGTCAGTAGACAGTGAAAAAGGCACTGGGACTAAAAAGGGAACAGAGGAGACATAGGAGGAAAAGATCCACCCCCAAACAACATTTGCTTATTCTGCCAGTTACTTGTCAAGCTTTTCAGATATGCACGAATGTCCATCTCCATAGAAAGGGTGTCCAGCAGTTTAAGCAGTTGCTTGAACGACAAGAGCTTCATTAAATAGAATGCTATTTTAAAAGCTTAGGACCTAGTAACCTCTGAGAGACCCCACAATCAAATCCAGTGTGCAAAAATTATTAGTATTCTCTTCCCCATTTTATAGATGAAAAGACTGAGGCTTAGAGAGGGAAATGACTTTTCCATAGCTAGACTACCAGAAAGTGTCAGAGCTACAACTCAAATTCAACTCATCTGTCTCTTAACCTAGTGATTTTTTTCTGTTGAACCACAGCAAAATCTTACAAAGTTTCTCTACTCTAATATCTCCTCATGGTTTCTTATCAGAAGCCATGCAGCAGATTTAAGCTCTGGTCAGTTATACCAAGCTGGAAAAGCTTTGAGTAGAGGTTTGACGATGGACTATGGGCTATGTTTTGGGTACTCATTCTGTACCTAGAAATTTGGGAATATGTTTATTGAATACACTTTTATGAAAGCTCATCAACAAGAGACTAGCCCCTTAGTGGGGGGGATTTTGATCACAGCAGCTCATGAAGTCCAGCTCCTAAGGAAGGAAAGAAAACATGCATTTATGAAGTACTTGATAAATGCCAGAAACTGTACTAAGTGCTTTAGAAATTTTTTTTTCATTTCATCCTCTTAACAGCTGCTTGAGGTATTTTCTATTATTTTACAGCTGAGGAAACTGAGGTAGACAGAGTTTAAGTGATATGCCAAGTATCACACCACTGCTAAGTGTTTAAGGCAAGATTTGAACCTTCATCTTTCTGGCTCCAGGTCCAGTGCCTTGATGCCTTGGGCTGTGTGTGTGTGCGGGGGGGGGGGGGGTGATTGGGGGGGGGGGGGTTGGGGAGGTTGTGATCTTCATTACTTCAAACAGTGCCCACACCAGTAAAGCTCTGAATCCTTTATACCATTGTAACGTATTGTAAAACCTTAGATGTTTTTCTAAAAAGATAGCAAAAGCATTTTCACCTCCCAAATATCATTAAGGGAAACTAGAATGGCCGTGTAACTAATTATTTTTAATTAGACCAAGTCTCCAAAGTACAGGAAATGCACTTTGAGAAGGTTATTATGTAATTGGAAGTTAATCACGCTGGACTGACAAATAAAGTACCCTGATTGTCCATAGTCCTTTTAGGGTAAGGTACTTTTGGGATCTTGGTGGGGGGAGGGAGTTGAGATAGTATTCTAAGGAGATCATCTAAATGAAAGGACTGCCCAGCAAACATTTAACAGAAAGCCAATATGCCTTTTCTTTTTCTTTCTTTCTTTCTTTCTTTCTTTCTTTCTTTCTTTCTTTCTTT
>NW_027186645.1:11791967-11815975 GCF_028583685.1 Petaurus breviceps papuanus | reverse complement strand
TTCTTTCTTTCTTTCTTTCTTTCTTTCTTTCTTTCTTTCTTTCTTTCCTTCCCCCCTCTCTCACCCTTCCTTCCCCTCCTTCCTTCCTTCCTTCCTTCCTTCCTTCCTTCCTTCCTTCCTTCCTTCCTTCCTTCCTTTCTTCTCTCTTTCTTTTCCCTAAAAAGCAATGGATAATGTTATGATTCTCAGGAATGCTTTTTTTCCTCAAAAACAAAAGACAAGAATAGTATTTGGTATTATAGACGAAATCATTAGAAGGGAATCCTAATTTTGTCTTAGCATGCTGGCCAGCAGCCAATACCCTGTAACAGGGAGAGAAACTTGAACATCTTGATGAAATGGAAAATTCTAATTAAGTAGGGAAGTCATTGATACATCTAGCAGTAATGCTCCAGCTTATTACCACCCACTTGTTTGTCATTTATAAAGGAGGGAATAGTGGGGTGTTCAAAAGCACATTTGTTAGTAAGACTATCATTCATTTAATTAAAGATGAAGGACTTTTTGTTCAATAAGCCTGATTTGACTTTAATTCTGCCAGCATCAACAAATTGTCAGAATAGCAGAAGTCCAGTGGAAAAATGTTGGTATTTGACATTCTTCTTATATGGAAAATCTGTACCTTTGCCTGAGTTTTTACTCTAAACCCAAGTCACTATTGATGGTGACAGTGAGCTGTGATCTAATACGTGATGCTAAACCTCTTTGAGTAAAGATATTCTGTTGACAGTTGGGAAATAAGTGCTAAAGAGAAAGATAAACCAATTCATCTGGTTACCATGTTCTCCATTCATGCAAAGGTCCAGTGTCATTTCCCCGCCCAGAATAGACACAGCACATTTTTAGTTAAAAAACATCCCTTTGGTGAACACTTAAAAGAATGTAACTGCTATCTCCCAAACCTTAAAAATCCCAACACAACTGAGATGTCTATGTATATGGCTGAAGGTATTTGTGTCATATATGAGGAAGGAAATGAGCTCTGGGGAGCCTTTTGTGCTATTTTGCTTAAAGAGAACACTACCACTGGAAACCTGAGAGAGGCAACATCATGTATTAGAAAGAGGGCTGAACTGGACTCTGACTCTTAATTTCCATATCTGCAAATCCATTTCAATTTACAGAGCGCTAGGAATCTATCATTTAGCAAGCATTTTTTACATTTATTACTGGCAAACCTACTGTTTGCCAGGTGTTGTGATAGTCCCTGGTGGACCAGTGATTGTTCTTTCAGGGAAATGTATTGTGATGCCATTATACTTGCTTTTAGTCTCTATGCCAGGAATATGTCTTAAAGGTGAAATTGCCTAAAAATGACATCCTCTTGGTAAATAAATTTTCTTGGATGATATTCTATGGCAGAACCAGTTGTTGTTAAGTAATTTTTTCTATTTGTCCAATGCTTTGTGACCCCATTTGGGATTTTTCTTGGCAAATAAAATTGGAATGGTTTGTTATTTTCTTTGGCTCATTTTACAGATGAGGAAACTGAGGCAAATGGGGTGAAGTGACTTGTTCAGGGTCATTCAGCTAGTAAATGTCTGAGACTGGATTTGAACTCAGAGACACGAGTCTTCCTGACTCCAGGCCCAGTACTCTATCCATTGTAACCACCTAGCTGCTCAGGGAGAAATTGCCATCTATCAAATAGATCTTAAGACTTAGAGTTGGAAGAAACCTTATAGTTCACATAATTCAAACAACTAATTCTACAGATGAGTAAATTAAGGCACAGAGAAGAAGTAACTTGGTGAAAGTCACACACAGGTAATAAGTAGCAAAATTAAGATTTGAATCTAGCTCCTATGTCTTCCCAGTTGAGTTATCTTTCCACTACAGCATGATACTATTTTATTGATAGTTTGATGGATCAATCATCTCTTAAGTTTTGGTACTCCCTCCACTGATGCTAATCTCAGCCTATCTGCATCATCTATACCTGTGTAATTCTTGCCCATGTCTTTTCACAAACCCTCCACAGAGAACTTACCCAATGCAGTGGGAACTTTCTGGTTCTTTTTTTTTTTTTGTATACTAATGTTGCTTCCAGGTTGTTCATCTTTTATCCTTCACTCCTGATACTTGATTGCATTAACAAAAGTGTACCTTCCTGGAATAGGGATGTAATGGTACCATGACACTCTGCCTTTATCAGAGCACATTTGGAATATTGTTTTCATTTCTGGATGCCACAGTTTAAGAAAGACATTGCAAAGAGTTCATTTCTGGCATGATGGCAGGAAAAGAATTCTCACAATTAGAGCTGTCAAGAAGTAAAATCGGCACTCTGGAGAGAAGGTGGATTCACTGTCCTTGGAGGTCTTCAAGCAGAGGCTGGATGTTCATTTATTGGTTTTGGAAACCAACAATGGAGACTCTTTTTGTGTACTAGTAGGATCAGCACTTCTTAAATGGTGGGTCAAGATGGGTCGTGACAAATTTGGCGACATTAAAAGGTTTCTGAATGGGCAACTACCAAAAATTAACTAAAAATCAAACACATAATGAATCTGAGGTGTTTCTGGCAGCACTTGCCCATGTTGCATCGAGCAACTTTACTTCAGCTTTGGCTCTAAACACAAAACATGTGCACTTTGCACTGCACATGTCCTCAGGCCATGTAACCCCACTGAACACTGCCAAAAAGAAAAGGGATCTGGAGTGGAAAAAGTTTAAGAAGACCTAGGCCAAATGACCCTTCTAACTCTCAAATTCTGTGATTCTGTCATCAATACATTTCCTTTCCTGGTAATAGAAGTCATTGATGATGGCTTTTATGTCATTTCTCACGGAAAAACCATCATTAGTAATATGCTTCACCCTACTTATCCCACAGCTGCCAGTTGGGTCACTTGCTATTTAATTTTCCTGAGATCATGAAGACACATAGAAGTCATATAGAAGAATGTACCAGAAGAACATAGATTTTTTAAAAAGATATTTTGCTACAATTAACAACTTGGGGGTAACTAAAAATATTGAACAATTTTCCTTTTACATTCCAACTTGATCTCCCCTTACTATTTTATTACACTATACATATATTATGACACAGCCATTACAGAATAAATTGGTCTCAAATGGACTAATTCAATGAGCTCACTGGTTAACTGTATGTTGTAATCTGAACAATATGCATTTTTCATCAACTTTGTTTTGCCAGTTGTAGATAGTTGTAGCAGTTTCTTCCCAGTCCTGTATTGTATTGAGAAAAGTTGGCAGAATTCTGAGTTAGTACAATTAGACCAACTTCATCAGCAGATGGGAGCCTTTAAAGAGTCTTGCCATCAATGGTAAGAATCCTTTTTCTGTTTGGACACTATGCTGGACTTTGTCAAATGCCTGGAGTGAGACTACCTTCCATGTTTTATGTTGCAATTGACTCAGAGAATCATTGAGCAAAATTATCTACAAACTATATGTCATACAATATTGTTTGGGGGAAGGGGCAGGTAAGGGAATAAGTGTCTGCTATACGCTAAGTATCATGCTAATATATTATTTTATTTGTTCCTCACAGCAACCCTGCAAAGTAGGTGCTTTTATTATCCCTATCTTACAGTTGAAAAAACTGAGGCAGTCAGAAGTTGTGATTTTCCCAGAGTCACATACCTAGTGTTTGAGGCCAAATTTGAACTTAGGTCTTCCTCATTCTAGGCTCAGGGCTCTATCCGCTACCATACTAGCTGCCTTATCTGGTTATGATGTTAGCATATTTATTAAGGTTTTCATAAAGCAAATATATATATATATGTATATCACATATATACACACATATTATATATATATATCTAGAACTACTCTAGAGTACTAGTATATTAATAATCTTTCATTAAGTTACATGTATTATAGGAAGTTACAATGTTTTGTTATTATCACTACTCTGAAGGAATTTGTTCACATCTAGGCTCTGGCAGTTACTAGATGGATTACCATGGAGTTAACTTGAGCCACAGTTTACCCTTCTGTAAAGTAAGATAGAGAGGTAGCATGACTGGAGACATAGCCTTGGAGTTAGAAAGACCTCCCTCTGATAGATACCAGCTGTGTGCCTAGGGGCAAATCACAACCTCACCATGTCCCAGGCAACTCTGTAAGGTTATAAGTTATAAAGGGATCACCAAATCTGCATTAGTGAAAGAAACTTCCATCTTGGAAGTTACCCCTGCCATTGAATTCACAGGTCTAGACCAAAATAAGTAAGTAAATAAGGATTCTGATATGCATATTACCTATCAAACGATTCTACAACAAGGAAAGCATTTTGTACACAGAACCTTAAAGGGCCTGCGTGTAGAAAACTGACTCTCCTTATGGAAGCTTATGCTGAAACCACGTGGGTTATTGTGAATATCCAAACAATCTTCCTAAAGTCCACGCATAATTCTGACCGGAAAAGAGAACACTGATTATTTGGTGTACAACCAGCGGAAAGTGACCAGGGTCCCAGACGCTACTGTATATCACTGTGTAACTGTCGCCACTGCATAATCGTTGCTCCTTGTTTTTCAATCCAAAAATTGGTTTCTAACCTTTCATCCTTTAATTGTCACATGGTATGATTCTGTTCGTCCCATCACTTAAAAGGTAAATAGAGCGGCAATGTAAGCACTAGCGGTATGTGCTAGAATTCTCAGCCCACAGGCATTGTCAGTACATTTCGGAAAGCTGAGTTTTGTGGTTCGTTTAGAGAACTACAATACTGAAGGTATTGTCACTCAACCCAATGAAGAGCAGTAGGTGCAAGGAGAGTTGGGGGGGGGGCCCAGCAGGTGAAGTTGCTAAGAGTAAGTCATGTGATATGACTTTATCTTCCCCAATTTTAATGTATATTCATGAGTATTACCTGCATCCTAATCTTGCACCAAAGACAGTTTAGTAATAAATGATTTTTAAGTAATACTGGCACAATTTTCTAAAAAACATCATGTGATGGTCACACCCCACATTTTTGCAAAATTTTAGCACAAAATCTGCGATGATTATGTGGTGAAATATAGTATACAATACTGAGGTAGCTAGGTAGAGTAGGGATAGAGGCAATATTCATCTGTAGAGTTTACCTCCATAAAAAGAATAATTTTCCTTACAATTAGAGCTCTCCAAAAGTGGGTGAGGCTGCCTTACAAAGCAGTGAGTTTTCAATCACTGGGGTATTCAAATATAGGATATATGACTCCTAGTTAGGGATAGCATTGTCAGCACTTAGTATAGTACCTTTCACATACTAGGATGGGTTCCTATTTGAGCACAGTTTGTATTAGAAAACATCTGAGGTCCCTTCCAACTCTTAGTTTCTGCATTACATGCAGAATGTGGAATTATTTCATTCTGTCAGCATGATGAAGGCAATCAGGGAATTGCTTAGTGGTGCATAGGGGGAAAGGTGACTTTTAAGATGGCCTACTTCAAGAAACAGAATCAATGACAGAAACAAAAGGATATTAAAAACATTAATTTTCAGAGGAAGAGATATGACTTTCTGGCATTGTTACGCTGAAAACAGTTCAGTTAAGACATAAAATGTATCACAACCAATTTTTGATTCACAATGAAATAAAGTTGCAAGGTGTCCAAATAATCCTCTTATTGCTATAACATATAAGATATTTATGGCACACAAGTGGTTATCCTACTGCCTTAGCCTCAGGTTTTCACAATTCAACTAGCCAAAAATCCCATTCACAAAACCAGCATTGACCAACCATCTCCTCTTCCCCAACATTTATGGAAGTCCCCCAGTTCCTCTCTTAGCTTTCCTTTCCTCTTTTACAACATTACTGGATTAACCAGAAATTATTATCTTGCAGCAATTTAGCTGAAATTGCAGCAAACCCCTATCCTCACACAAACAAGGAGAGATTGAATAGGAAAGAAAGTCTGGGTAGTTGTAGTTATTTTAGGCCTGCTGCCTAATTTTTCTTAGGTCCAGTGCTTCATTTCCAGTAGTTCTTTGGGGATAAAATCTTTGGAAAGATAAGGAAGTGATTCCTCCCTTTTACCAGGATCTAAGAGACATTCTGCCAATAACAAATATTTTTTAAATGTTTTGAGGTCTTCTGAGTTAAGGTGCAACTCCTCAGCCCCCCAAAAGTAGAGACATTCCTTTTTAATTGGTAAACTGAAAACATAGCAGGCCTATTAAGTTTAAAGCGAGGATTATTAACCTAAGTTCCATGACTTAATTTTTTTGATAACTGTATTTCAATTTAATTGCTTTCCTCTGTAATACTAGGTATTTGATTTTATGCATATAAAAACAGTATTATGAAAAGGGGTCCATAGACCTCACTAGACTGTCAGAAGAGTCCATGATGCATACAAAAAAGTTAAGAAACCATGATCCTAAGGGGCAGATTAAAGAACAGTAGAAACTAAGCTTCCTTTTGGGCAAAATCTTTTGTAGACAGGGAGTTGGGGAAGGCTTTTCCCTCTTAATGGTGGAGGTGGTTGACAAGCTGGGGAAGCCAACTGGTTTTTGCAGTTTCATAAAAACTTTTTTCCCTTGAAATTGAGGATCTAGAAAATCTGTATTTATCACTATGGCTAGTTGGTTGTAATGCTTTACAGATGTTAGAAAAAAAAAAGTTGGGGGTAGCTTCATGTGAGGTAGACTTGTACTTTTAGGGTGCCTCTGCAGCTGGATACATGCATTGCTGAAAATAGAAAATTATTGGACTTTATTTCAGTATTCCTGAAAATCATGGCCTACATAATACCAAATATCAGAATAATTGTAACTCACTGCTGACAACAGACAAAATATATAGTTTTTTGAAGAAAGTCCTATATGTCTACTTTAATTGCAACCCTGCCACTGTGAAGTTATTAACAATAATAACATTTGGTAGTTAAATGGCCACAGGGGATATTTCTTTTTTTTTTTATAAAAAAAGTATTAATATTTAGCACTCAATTAACTAAAAATGACTTGTGCACTAAGACAATTAATATAGATTTTGACATAAAAAACAGTTGCTGGATTGAGAATTTTAATTTAAGGCTTAAATAAGGTGTTCTACTAAAGACTGTTATTTTGCAACCTATAATTTTGCTAATCAGTAACATTCTACTTCTTTTTCTCATCATACTGTTCCTCAAAGTTGGTATTCCATCTACTGCCTCCATGCCAATTTTGCGCTCCTAGAAAGTTCTCTTTCAGCCTCCCTCTACCAATCCTTAGATTCCTTCAAACTCAGTTCAGATGCCATGTCCTACAGTAAGCCTTTCTGATTGGAAAATGTCCTCCAGTTTCTAAGTGTTTCTTTTTTTCTGTGATATTTTCTTATCTGTGTTCCTTATACTGTATTTCCTCTGTTCCTTCAGGGCATGGATCATTTTTCCTTTGTTTTTATATTCCCAGCATCTACAATACCAAGCACCCAGTAGTCAATTAATGCTTATTGAATTGAAAGTCCTATAGTAAACTCCATTTAAAACTTTTGGTGAAGTAAAAGTCCTACCCTAAATATAATCATTGACTCAAAGGGCCAATTGCCTGGGACTCTCTCCTCATCTGTAGAGATTGATTAGTCCCAGAGACAATTTGAGATTGTTTGAGAGAAAAAGAAAATATAATTCTGTTAATTATTTAAAAAAAATAAAGAGGGGATGTATTACAAATATGAAATGTTGTATGCACTTTCCTTTGAGGTCACTGCCTTATTAGCTTTACTTAAATGTTTTATTTTGTGGATAGAGCCCTGGGCCTGGAGTCAAGGAGACCTGAATTCAAATCCAGCCTCTGACAATGACTGCATGAACTTGGGCAAGTCACTTAACCCTGTATGCCTCAGTTTCCCCATCTCTACAACCAGGACAACAATAGTACCCAACTCCTGAGGTTGTTATGAGGATCCAGTGAGGTAATGTTTATAAAATAATTAGTACAGTGCCTAACAAGCCTTATATAAATGTTAGCTACTATAGCTAGCATTATTATTATTACAAGAGACTGCTCATAGATTACAATCTATAAATGTAATGTAAAAACAAAACACAAAACTTAAGACATTCCTCATTAAATATTGAGATGACTGATGATGTCTCCTTGATGGGGCACAGGGTATACCCTGGGTCTGCATACTTACTGACCCTATTCACACTTCAATGGGTACTAAAGTGAACTCTTGGGCTTGGCCTATAAAAGGGGTCATCTCTCCACACTAAAGCAATATAATGCTGAGGAGGGGCCGATCTTTAATAGAATGGGGATTTCTTTATTGGTATTTTCTTTTATCAAAGATATCATAGGTTCGTCTCCAGCAACCTCCACAAACAAATACCAAGACCAAATACAGTGACTGGAAAGAGAAGGAAGGGAGAAGAAGGGATTAGATAGGCAGGGATACCATGTAACTAATCCAGTTACTACACTCACAGCCCCGCTGCTTTACCCCTCCTCCTTCTTTACCCCTCCCCTCCAGTGCTTAAGTGCACAAGCCCCAGAGATACGGTAAGGAGTTCCTCCTATCTTTAGATGCTTCAGAGAAGCCTCTGCCTTTCAAAGAAAACTACAAAGGCTTCCGCCCTGTCCCAAAATATAGGTAAGAAAGAGAAATATAGAAACAGGACTCATAATAAATGCCATTTGAATCATTGGCAGAAGTAAGAATGAGAATGAAGAGCCTTGGGTACTAATACTATCCCCAAATTCAGCTATGTGACCTTGGGAAACCTCAATTGCCCCATCTGCAAAATGGGGATAATAGTGAGGCCTACTTTGCTGAGATGTAATGAAGATCGGATGAGCTAATAATGTGATACAGGCTGTTAAAATGGGTGGAGGGGGGAAGGGTGCAGGGTAGAGAAAAGAGAATGTGTCCTGGTCATCAAAATGTTGATGAATGGACTTTTAAAAGCTATGTGTTTCCATGGTGTGAAGAGAGTATATGATGTTAGGAGTTTCTAATCCAGGGTCTGTGAACTTGTTTTGAAAAATACAAAATAAATAAATGTGTGTGTGTATGTATGTATGTATGTATGTATGTATTCATGGTAATGATTTCAATATAATTGGTTTCACTTGCAAGACTGTATATTTTAGTTTCCTTAGGGTTCACCTGAATTCCAAAGGGGTCCCACAATACACAAAAACGCTATGAACACCTTCGTTCAAGGTAAGTTAAGGAAAAAATGTTGTACAAATACATGACATTACTTTGGCGGAGTTTTGATAGAACAGGATAAAAAAGAAGCAAATTGAAACAAGATGCCTAAGGTTACATTCTGGGGGGTGGGGGGAGGTGGGGAAACTGCCAAAGCATACCAAAACCAAGGGATGTTCCACATTTGGGAAGGCAAATGATGGCAGAACCTGTTCTGTTGATACTGGAAATGAAGAAAGACATTAATGATATATCTAATTTGAACTTGACATTTTCCATTTGATTTTTCTGAGGATTGTTTACTTTGGTATTTTTTTTTTATTTTTGGCTTAATTTCTGTGAAAAGACAGAAATTTTATTAGTGTGAGTGCAGATTGTTAAACCACACTGATTCATTTTTAATGCTTCTTTTAAAATATTTGTTCTTTAATAACTGGTAATGCTAAATTATTTTAAGTAGAATGTTAATCTTATTTTGGCCTTTTGGTGAATTAACACAGCTTTTTAGATAAACATCTATAAACATCTATTAAAAAAATGCATTATAGGGGGTGGCTAGTGAATAGAGCATTGCTTCCCCCCGCCCCCTCCAGTCAGGAGGATCTGAGTTCAAATTCGGCCTCAGAAATTTAACACTTACTAGCCATGTGACCTTGGGCAAGTCACTTAACTTCAATAGCCCTGCCTTCCCCTCTCCAAAAAGCAAAAAAAAAAAAAGTGCATAACTATTTCTACATGGTCAAATAAATGGTACTTTAAACACGTTTGCTCCATGTATATCATGAATTACCATTAAACCCCTACTTTGGGGAAGATGGCAAAAGGAAATGGTGATCCCAAAGTTTGCATGGCTCACTTGCTTATGTATATATGTATTATGTAAATAGTCTTTTATTTTTTCCAACTACAGGTAAAGATAGTTTTCAATATTAATTTTTATAAGATTTTGAGTTCCACATTTTTTTTCCTTCCTTTCCCTTCCTCCAAGATGGTAAGCAATCTGATACAGATTATACATCTTCAATCATGTTAAACATAGATCCACATTAGTCTTGTTGTGAAAGAAGAAACAGAATAAAAGGGAAAAAAAACATGAAAAAAAGAGAAAATAGTAAGCTTTTATCTGCATTCAGATTCCATAGTTCTTTCTCTGGATGTGGATAGCATTTTCCATCATGAGTCTTTTGGAATTGTCTTGGATGATTATATTGCTGAGAAGACCTAAACCTACCTATCATAGTTTATCATTGCACAATATTCACACGTGCTTTTTAGAGTAAACTATGCCCTTGTTGTCTTAACAATGCTGTGGTGGGAGAAAATGAAGAAAAATAGATGAGATTTTGAGGAATTTGGCATGTATCATTAGGATTTTAAGGTTCCTGTGAAAGACATTTTTTACTCTCACTATGAATCTACTACCATTTCTCCCCAAAGCAAGACTTAAGAAAATCTAATTTTTGACTTTTTCATTCATCTTACATCCTCTATCCCTTACTTCTTGTACTGTGTGTCTATATCTGTACATACATACATGCCCTCAAATAGTTTCCTTTATTGATTAGATCATTAACCTATTTTGCAAAAGTCCTGTCATTTTAAGACCTTCTAACCTTTTCTATCACTTCAGTTCAAAGAATGCTTATTAAATGTTCACTATGTGCATGGCACTGTTTTAGTGCTTTGCATACAATGACAAAAACAAGACAGCCTCTGCCTTTAATGAACCTAGATCTTCAGTTTCTTAATTACTGAATGGAGATAATAATTCTTATGCTATGTACCTTGCAGGATTTCTTTTTCTAACAATTTTTTTTTCAGTTAAAAACATTTTTCTTTATCTTGTTTCCTCTTTGAAAAAAGAAATACAAAACTTTTGTAATTAATTCATGTTATCAAACAAAACAAACTTCCCATATTCTCCATATCCAGGAACTATATCTCACTGTTCTCACCGTTCTGGAAGTGGGTAACATGCTTCATCACTAGTCCTGTAGAATCATGATTTGTCATTGGGTTGATCAGAGTTCATAAGTCTTTCAAACTTTTTTGTCTTTTCAATTTTATTGTTACTCTATAAATTATTCTCCTGTTTCTGATCACTTTATCAATTCATACAAGTCTTCCCAGGTTTCTTTGCAACTGTTCCTTTTATAATTTTTTGTCTTACAAAATGATATTTCATTACATTTATAGATATGTCCAGCTATTCCTCAGTTGATAGACATTCTTTTAGCTTATGTTTCTTTGTCACCAAAAAAAGAGATGATATAAATATTTATGTTCCTTTTACCTTGTTATTATATATCTTTTGGGGTATAGATATAGTAGTACTGTTGAGTCAAAGGGTATGCACAAATTAGTAACTTTTGGGGCACAGTTCCAAATGTCTTTCCAGAATGTTTAGACTGTCACAATTTCACAACAATATATTAATGTGCATATTTTCTTATAGTTTCTCCAACATTTGTCATTTTCTATTTTTATCAGCTTTGTTAATCAGATGGGTATGAGGGTAGAACCTCAGAACTGCTTTAACTGTTATTTCTCTAATTATAAGTGATTTAGGGCATTTTTTCTCCTATGGCCAATGACGGGTTGAATTTCTTCCTTAGAAAATTTCCCTTTCGTAGCCTTTGCCCATTTATGGCTCTTATGGATTTGAATCAGTTCCGTGTGTGTGTGTGTGTGTGTGTGTGTGTGTGTGTGTGTATGGTATCCATCTATCTATCTATCCATCCGTCTATCTTGTGAATGCAAACTTTATCAGAAAAACTTACTGCAAAGATTCAGATTTGTTCCTAGGAAAGTACTTTGTAAAATTTCAAAAGTGACTAAAGTATAAATGCTTTAATATTTTAAGGCTCTGAGATTTTGCCATTGTATTTGTTCTGCCAATGCAGGTCACGACTCTGCTATAACTTAGTATATAGAAGTCTTTCAGAGTTTCTGTGACTGATTGACTACCCTGTAGCACCTTTAGGTGATGTAAGTCCCTGACCTTGGCCTTGGCTGTTCCTCTGATGATTGAGATACAGTACATCACTGGGCCTGTACTCAAAACCCTTCCATCTTAGTAGGACCTGTCAGAGCTTGTATTCTGCTGGCATACTGTTTAAGAACCCTGAGTGCTCCTGCATGAGGCACTAAATTAGAACTCCATTGAAAGAAAGTATACCATAAAGGTGAGTAGTTGTTGTTGTCATCATTTTAATACACTTTTAAATTTTTCTGATCTTAACATCACCTTCTTCAGATATCTAAGTGTAATAAGAATGTAAATTTTAAAGATCTTCCCTGCCCCTAGGCTAATGTGCACCTGAAGCCTGGGGTGGGGGAGGCTTGTTTTTCAGTAGATACTTCTTGATTGGCCAGTGAGTCAATAAGGTTGTTACATTCTCTGAGCCAGGAGAAGGCTATATAAGCCCTGATGTGTAGCTTTGTTTTTGGGACTCACTTTGAGAAGTGTTGTGTGATTTGATCTGAATTCTGGGAAGCCATTGTTGAGAGTCCCCCGGCTTTGAAAAACCCAGAATGTGGAAACCCAGATGTTGACTGGGTATGGATGTAATGGTTGGACAGTTTGGAAATCTGTCTACTTGATGTTTCTGTCTTGATAATTATGCCTGTATACTTTGAGGTTCAGGGTGCTGACCTTTTCTCCTGAACAAGGTAAACGATATATATCTGACTGATTAAAGTAAGCTTGTTAACCCATTTTGAGTTGCTTTCCTTTAACAAAGCAGATCCAAGAACCTGTGGTAGCTGCAAACCCTGAGGACGCTTGGGGTGCTTGCTGCTACACTAAGTTTTTGTATGATATTGCTTTCTCACCCTTGATGAGCAAATATTGGTGACTGTTAAAAATTCCGGGTAGATGATTTTAGTTATGTTGTAGAGGTGACCATATATATCCTTATGGTCAGGCTCAAGATGGACATCATCAAGATAGGACAGATAGAGTACCAAGTCTGAATGTTAATCCTTTCATGAAAGCTAGAAGTTATGGAATTTTGTTTGTTCCAAAGAACGTATGTTTTGTTGGTCAAATAACGGGCTTATTCACTCTGAACTCTCATGTTTTCAGATTTAGGAAGTTGTGTGTATCAGATAATGCCATTTTCTTTTGACTAAAAAATAAATGAAATCTCTATATGCTAAGTTGTGCATATTTTTCATTAGCACTTAGCTCCAGTGTCTGTACTAGGATCCATTTATCTCAAATATTTTTCTTTTCAGATAAAACTTTCAATTGCTTACATTTTGCTGCACGTTGGTTGATTGGATAATTTGAACATCAAAGGAACCTTTCATTTAATTTAAGCCGTAAAGTTGTCTTTTGCTTTATTAACTTTCGATCAATAAACAAGCAATTTGGAAATGTAATCAGGAAATGCTTCCAATTGGCTGACAATGTATCAAAGCCAGTGCTTCAAGGCAACAGCAAGCTGTAACAAGCAGTTTATTACCAGTAGCTGTTACTGACATTAGTCAAAACCAAGAAAGATAAAATGGAATAAGAAATGTAATGCTGGAAGAGCCTTGGGCGCTGTGTTCTCTTCTTCCTTTTGAAAACTGCAAGCCTGTCTTTGATATGATAACAAATATAAACTGTTTAAAAACACCAAATGCAGAAAAACTGAGACTAGCCTGTCATGGAGTTAATCCATTCTGGAGTGACACACAAATAGTGTAACATCCAGCAGATATATGTTATGGAAATGTTTTGAATTGGATTTACATGTAGTGAGCAAATTGGAACTTTTGATTTTTATGAGATATTGTAATATGCATGTTCTCATATTAACGGAATGTAATCCTATTTGAAGATAATGAGTTTTCAGTAGGGTTTCCTGTCTGAAATGACATCGACATTAAATTTGTTTGGTTTTAACTAGTGGTGGGTCAGTCTGGTTGAGAAAATGGGAGCCCCAGATTCTTAGGATAGCCCCAGTTGATGTAAGTTAGTTGTGTTGTTTTGCCCAGAGATAACACTCAGAAATTTCTAGGTTTGGTGGACACAAGGTATCCTTTTTTTTTTCCTTTGTGGACTGTCCATTGCTTAAGGCAAATAGCAAACTAGTGAGCCCTCAACAGAGATTTTTCATTGTACACATCAATTTTAGTCATTCTGAACAACCTGTGCATATCTTTTATACAATTAAAAAAGGGGAAAGGAGGAAAATATATTTTATTGTTACTCTGAAAGCTCTTTTAGATATTGAGCACAGATTCACAGAATTATTTGTCACTGCACTCAGAACATCATAAGCTGCACTGATAGCAAAACCAAATATACTTAACACAAAGAAAAGATAAAAAGAACCAAGAGGGAAATTTTTTTTATTGCTTTTGGAGGGTTCTTTATCTGGGCATGTTGGGCATGCTGAGCATTGGTGTCATTTCATTACTCCATCATGAGTTCCCTCGAATGGAATCTCCATAATTCAAAAAAAATTAAAGATATCTCATTTGGAAAAAATCTCTCTGAAAACTTCAGCATGGAAATGTGGGCATATTGGTGAGTTTTAATGACTGTATCTTGCAATTTTTAAAGGAGATTACTGTCCATAGTACCCACCAATTCTTCCAGTGTCCTGGCCTCTTAGCCAGAAGTTTAATCTCATGGGCTTTCTGGCAGCCAGCCTCAGTTTATACTTTGCACAAAGGTAAATACACACAATGCTTGGTGACTTAGTAAACATGGCATATAACTTGTTGTTCAGATGCTCACAACATATTTAATTGCTCAACAAAATCCATCCAAATGAAAGCTGTGGTTTAAAAAAAAGTTCATTTCCTTTTCTTTCTACAGTACCTGAGGGTGTTAGGATTTTTAAACTTGTATCTTTTTAGAGTGACCAGTTTGCCATCATGAATGCTAATCAAAACAAGAAAGTTCAGAAGTGCCCTGACAGATTCCGGCTTGACTGACATCTTTTTCCTACGAATTTCCCTAGACTGAAAGCAAGCTTAGGCTGTGAAAACATAATTTTGATGGAACTCTGATATTATAGATGTGAGACTGCCCTACTCCCTGGGCAGGTAGATGGCACAATGGATAGAATGCCAGGTCTGGAATTAGAAAGACATCTTCCTGAGTTCAAATTTGACCTCAGACAGTAGCAGGTTACTTAGCCCTGTTTGCCTCAGTTTCCTTCTATGTAAAATTAATTTGAGAAGGATATGGCAAACTGCTCCACCATCTTTGCCAGGAAAACCCCAAATGGGGTCATGAAGAGTTGGATGCAATTGAAATGATTGAACAACAACCACTTCCCTACTACAATACAAATTACAACCCTTAATTCTTATCCTGTTCAATTTTCATCCATGTTATCCTATGAATCCTTTCTAGGGGGCCCACCTAGCATACTAGGAACCTTTCACTATGTCTTTTTTTTTTGAGGGGGAGGGAGGAGCAATTGAGGTTAAGTGACTTGGCCAAGGTCACACAGCTAGTAAGTGTTAAGTGTCTGAGGCTGAATTTGAACTCAGGTCCTCCTGACTCCAGGGCGAGTGCTCAATTCACTGTGCCACCTAGCTGCCCCTCATTATGTCTTCTGACATTACATGGATACCCATGGAGCACAGGGGCTGTCCATTGATTATTTTGTGTTTTTACCACCAGTCCACCTTTTTCAATTATCCACTTTGTTGATGCCATTCTTTATGTTGCTTCTCTTTTTGTGCTGCTCTTTGTTAGGGGGATATTAGTTCTAGAGCTTGAAGGGACCTTAGAGGACTTCTAGTCTGATTTTCTCATTTTACAGATGAAGACACTAAGTACCAGGGAGCTTAAGTGACATAGTTTGCACAGTAAGCAGTGGAGGTGTAATCTGAACCCAGGGCTTCCGATTCCTTTGCCATGTTGCCATGAGAAGCATTAGAAACACGAACAACAAATTTTCTTTACAGACTCTAGCTGAAAATTAACCCTAGCAAGATAAATCTAAATAATTCCACAACAACCTAGAGTCATGATAGGAATCCAGTATGTTTAGTGTAGCATAGGTGCTAAAGAGTTTATTTTGAAAAATCAACAAAATTTTATTCTTGATACTCATCTATAAAAAGTCCTTCCTTTGTCAAACAATCTCAAAGAATGTATCTGACATCTTTCTACTTTGTAGCATTAATGGTTGGATAAAAATGCTGAAGAAGAGAGAGAGAGAAATATGAGCCTCTATAGGAGGTAAAGAAACACAACAAAAACCTTGTTGGTGTTTCCTCAACCCCACCAACACTTTAAATGTTTGTTCTTCCAAAGCTAGAATAATAAAAGTCTCCCAGGTTGTGTAATGAAGGGCTGAACAAGCAGTTCAGAGTGAGAGAGTAAAAGACTTGTGAGAAGAAAGAAATAATTAGCCGAGTATGACTGTTCCACAAATGCTCAGTACCCTGAGAAATACAGATAATGTCAATATACATTTGGCCTCCCCTTGCTTTTTGTGCTCACTGGGCATGTACATTAACTTCCACTGATGTCAATGGGAGCATGAGAAAGGCAAAATTATTTTTAGGTAATCTTATCATGCATCCATTGGTGCCTGAAGAACAAATAAAAGAAGTCAGCACTTTAACAGTTTGGAAGAGTTCTTTTAGATTGATCCAGAAAAATCTATGTGAGGTTATTTATACCAGCTGCACCCTTTGTATCTTAAAGACAAAATGTGGGACTTTGTGGGAATATCAATGTTGAAACAAAACTTTTGAGGGGAAACAGTAGATATTGCAAAAAGGATAGCATGGCAGTTTTTTAAAGCCCAGGAGGAGTGCTGTGCTTGGGAGAAAGAAATACAATGATGCCATTTATTAGTTCTAGAAGATTACATGAAGGGTTTTCACTTGATTTCACTATGCTTAATAGAGAATGAAGCTATTTATTATGAAGGTGGTTAGTTTAGGCTGTGGGACTGTTGAGACCAGGGGCTTAGAAAACATCATGTATGATGTTGCTTTAACTGTCCATATAGGAGTTAAAATACTACCACAAAGTGAAGTGATATCACTTAATGTAATATATTTTCATGTTTCCATAAAACTCTATTTGTAATATTGCTCACTTCCTCCCCTCTTGTCAACTCTACTTGATTGATAGGTAAACATTTGGTGATTATCCTAACAGCCTGTGAAAATTAAAAACTCCCCAGAGATTATGACCAGGGCATTCCTAGACAGAGCTGTTAAGTAGGACAAGGCATGGCTTTGCTTTGGTGTACCAAAATTTAGCAGATGATGACAGTTATATCTACTCCTGTAGCTAGGAAAAGGGGAGCCAAAGATCTGGTTAACAAGAATAATTTGCTTTCTCTCCCTGGAGGCATTTGAGCTGCTCACTCACTGTCTTACTCTCCTCCCTATCTGGAAGTGACCTCTAGTAGTGATCTTGCAATGTTTTTACCTCTCTTTTCATGAGGGCTGGTTTTCTGGGACATCTTGGCTCTTCTCAATGTGCACTTATGTCTTAGGTCTCCCCTGACCTCAACTGAATTTTTCTTCAAAAAAAAATGGATGTAAAGCTATATTTTATAGTATCTGCCTTGGGCAGATATAAAAGTGTATGTATACACACACACACACACACACACACACATATATATATATATATATATCGGTATATGTATGTGATATACATATGTGTGTGTGTATATATATATCTATATATATATCTATATATATATATCTTTCTAGTTTATCTTTGCTATAGGGAGAAGAGAGTAAAAGGTGATTCCTTTGCAAAGTTTGGCTTTTAAGTTCAGAATTGAAACTTCAACTTCTTTATAAAGGCATGTTATGTACCAAAATATTCTAGCAGAATATAAATGAGTATCATTAGTTAAGAAAGATCCTACTTTGAAGTGTTACCATTGCACTGAGGTGACCTTTGATTCTCAGAGTTATGCCAACAATCATGCAAGAATTTATTAGGTACCTACTACATGCTAGGAGGAAGCAGCTGGGTGGCTTGGTGGGTATAGCACCGTCAGGAAGTCCTGAGTTCAAATACTGTCTCAGACTCTTAGCAGTGTGACCCTGAGCAAGTCACTTAACCTCTTTTTGCCTTAATGCACTGGAGAAGGAAATGGCAAAAAACTCTAGCATCTTTGCCAGGCAAATTCCCTGGACAGTATTGGTGTGATATGATCCATGGAGAGTCAGAGAGGACCCAATAACTGAACAACAAATATTCCAGGGACTGTGATAGACCCTTGGTATACCGATATAAAAGTGACTTAAGACCCTCCCCATAAAGAGGTTATAATTTAGCTGGATGGAGACAATGTGTCCATAAGACCATACACAAGATATACATGAAATAGATACAAGGTAATTTTGGAGAGAAGACACCCAAGCTTGATACAGTGATAGATTCTGTGTCTGTCTTCTGAAGATCATCCTACTTGTTTTTAGAGAAGGTCAATGCCAAAAAGTTGGCCATGTGGTTATTATTATTTTTTGAGGGGTATGTGTATGTATGTGGTGGGGGGTCACAGAAACTCTTGAATAATCCTACCTTTTTAGTCATGGAGGGGTTGTAATTTAATATCACTAGAGGGAGTGTTTTTATTGATGATCTGATAAAATAATGGATGTTTCCAGATATTAGAGAAGACTAGAGATATAACAGCTAGCAGTCAATAAGCCATGTTAGTATCAATTTGTAAATGAATTTTGAATCACTAAACAATTATCCCTTTCACATCATGACTTTCCCCATCACAGTTTCGATATATTGCAGGTCGGCATAAGAAATTAAATGAGAATTTTGGGGCAGTTTTGTAGAAGCTGCAGATGACATGTGAAGACCAGAAGAACACAAAGACAAAGTTCTTTTTCAGACAGTATTTTTACTTGATATTGACCTATATATAGCCTATTACCAAATACTTAGCCCAAATTTTACAATAAGGTACTGTAAACAACCCGTAAAAGAAAAAGAATGAAATTCAGACTACTTCTCTGATACAAAGGGAGTACTAAAAAATTTTACATGGATTTTCCAGATCATGGTGGCCCTGTGTCCCAACACCTCTTTCCTCCTTCCCTCCCCCTCCCCCCAATGTGGAAGGGATAACTATACTCCTGTTGTACTGAAAGTGTCTCAGTAGCTTAATGAGCAAACATAATGGATAGTTGAGTGGAGAATAGGCAGTTTGGCTAAACAGTGTGAGAGAGTAATGTGACTGGGAAAGTAGGTGGGGTGAGATTGTGAAGAGCATGTGTGCCTTCTAATAGCACACATGTGACTTGGGTGTGTGATTTTTGCCTCTCTAAAGTCTTATTTTGCAAATGAGTTTCTGTTCCTTGGTAATCTCATCAGTCTCCTTGGGTTCAGTGATCAGCATTGTCAGAGGATTAGCAGAGCTACTTATCTAACTTTCCTCTTTTCTGAGCTGGTATCTCACACAGTCAACTTCCTGTTAGAACTCTTCCCTCAGATGTTCCATAGAAATCTCAAAACTCAAAAAATTGTTCATTATATTTTTCTCTTCTCTTCCTCTGTCCCCCTTCTCCCCCACCATTCATTCCTATTCCTGACTTCCTTTTATGTTAAGACCATCACTGCCCCTTCACCACTTCACCAAGGTTACCAGCTCTGGAATCATCCTTTGCTCTTCACTGCCCCTTGTCTCCCATATTTAATTAGTTGGCAAGATCTATCAATCTTACCTCTACAGCATCTCTCATATCCATCCTCCTTTTCCCCTGCTAATACAGTAATCACCCTATTTTTGCCTTCATAACCTCTTAACTGGATTATTATAGTAACTACTCCCTGCCTTCATTCTGTCCCCTCTTCCAGTCCATCCTTCACACTGCTAAAAAATTGATATTCGTAAGGTACAGGTCTGACTATCTCTTTCCCCTTCTTAAGGCACTTCAGTGGCTCCCCATTGTTTCTTGAATAAATTATAGTTTCCTTTTTGATATTTAAAGACTTTCACAATCTTTAAAAAATTTTTTATTGTGAATTTAAACACCAAAAAGTGAACATTTCCATATACATAGAACACAAAAGTGTATGAAGTCATAAGTCTACATTTTATACTGCTTGCTTTTTAAGCAATCATATTATGAACTCTATATGTTAATTTAAAAATTTACTTGTACTTCCTTTTGAAGTTCTCTAATGTGTATTAAAATATTTCAGTGGCTTTTGGGAGGCATCACTATTGGTAGTCTCCACTACTCTTTCCAAAGCATCTCCCTGCCTCCAATAAAAATAGAAAAAAAAAAAGCCCCAAACTCTTGTAACAAATAATCATAGCAAGCAAAACAAATCCATACAGAGGGCCATGTCCAAATTATTATGTTTTTTTTTCTTTCTTTGCCTGTAGTTTGTCACTGCTCTGTCAGAATGTGAGTAACATGTTTCATTATAGGTCACCTTAAGACATGGTTCGTTCTTGCTTTGACTGGAGTTTTTAAATCTTTCAGTTATTTTTCTTTAAATTGTTGTCATTGATTAAATTGTTTTGCTGGTTCTGCTCATTTCATTCTGTTTATGAATTCATACTTCCCAAGATTCTTTGAAATCCTTTCATCATTTTTACAATATAATGTATTCCATTACATTTATATAACATAATTTGTTATTTATATAACAAATTTATGTCATTTATGTATCATTTGTTAAGCCATTCCCCAGTCGCTTGGCACTCCCTTAGTTTCCAGTTCTTTACTTTTCATCTTTCCTTTTCCTTTTCACCTCTTAAACAAAAGGAGAGAAGTAAGTGTATTTTTTCATCTGTACTTTAGGACTAAGATTGGTTATTGCATTTAATCTGATTTTGACTATGTTTTAGTGTTATTTTCATTTATATTATTGTCATCAGTAGTTAATATTATTTATAACATTCTCCAGATTACTGCCAACACAGTTGGGTGATATGATGCATATTGGTTTAATGATTCATTTCAGACTATCATCATTTCTGAACCTTGGTTTTCCAGTAATTTCAAGAACAAAAAGCTTGGAGTAGAATGTCACAAAGCTTTCATGGGTCAGAAGCCTTAGGTGGATTATATTATGAATAGTACTTAAATTAAGTTGAATATTAGAGAAGTTCAAATTCCATATCAATTTTTGACTGGACTAGGAATGACATATTTAGTCTTTCTCTTTTTGAGAAATAAAGGTACTCATTGTTTTAATTCAATTCTTTTAGTTCTGTCTGACTTTTTATGACCTCATTTGGGGTTTTCTTGGCAAAGATATTGGAGTTGATTCTTTCTCCATCTCATTTTACAGATGAGAAACTGAAGTGAACACGGTTAAGTGACTTGCCCAGGATCACATGGCTAGTAAGTATGTGAGACACTTGAACCTATAAAGATGAGTCTTTTTCACTCTGGGCCTGGCTCTCTGTGCACTGTGCCACCTAGCTACCCTAAGGTATTGAGCAGATAACAAAATCTGAGTTGGAAGAACCCTCAGAGACCATCTAGTCTAACAAAAATCATATCTACAAGGTAGTAAGGGGTTATCAAGCCTTCATTTGAAAGAGATCCAGTAAGGGAGCCTACGTCATATTTGGACCATTCTCATTTTTAGGAAGTTCTTCCTTACACCAAACCATGCTCTGCCTTTCTTCAACTTTTGTCATTTGCTACTTCTTGCTCAGCCCCTAGAGCCAAGGAGAATAAGTCTTTTCCTTCATTGATTTGGGAACCACTCAAATACATTAAAATGGCCATCTTCCAAATGGGGAGGTATATACTCATTGAGGAACTATTTGAGATTGATTGACTATGATGACTGTGCCAATGTAGGGCTGCATTGTAAGGTTTGTACATTGCAGATACTTTTTTGGCTTTCATCATTCATAGGGTAAAATTCTGAATCTTCCTCTAAGCTACAATTCAGACAACCTACAGCTTGTCATTATTTGGTATACAGTAACCAGGATGGTTCATGCTATGAAAAGACATATTTAGATCTATGACATTAGAAATGATAGTTGAAAATTTAGTCCCAACAGTGTTAGAAACATCAGGTCTCTGCTGGCATCCTGGCCACTAGATGGTGTAGTAGATAGAGCCCAGGACTTCCAAGTCAGGAAGACCTGATTTTGAACCCTGTCTCAGACACTTTAGAACTGGGTGACCTTTTGATGTTTCAATTTTCTCATCTGCAAAATTAGAATAATAATAGCACCAACCTCTGAGGGTTGTTGGGAAGCTTAAATCAGTTAACTTATATAAAATAGTGTTTTGCTAACCTTTAAGTGCTATATGAATGCTAGTTATTGTTATTATTATCTTCATACTAATTGTTTATCACAACATTCTGGAATCTAATTCCCTTAGATTATCTAAAGAATCTAATTTGGTTCTAGGACAAAACAGCCAAGCCATCATAATGGAGGAATTTTGATGGGATGCAGTGTGGAATAGTGGATAAAATGCTAGATTGGAGTCAGGAGAAGAAACTTGGTTTTGAATTCTTCCTCTGATGCTTACTAACTGTTTGACTTTGGAAAATCACTTAACCTCTTGGAGTCTCAGTTTCCTGATCTATAAAATGGTCGTAATAGTAAGTATCTACTTGTCATTGTTGTTGAAGAGATCAAAATAAATAAGGCATGTAAAATGCATTATAAAACTTAAATCACTATGTAAATGTCAACTCTTATTAAGGCTTCTGATTTCCAATTCCAATTCATAAAGCAGGTGAGCAGTTGGTTAAGCTGGATAAGTATTCTGCTGGATCAGTGAGGTGTAATTCCTCTCACCCAAACAAACACCTCTGTGTCCTATCTCCCAAACTGAGTTAATCCTGATCATCAGTCCTTATGTGTTATAGACATACCAGAAATTGTGTGATACTTTTCAGTTGTTGTGTGTGGGGGGTAGGGGTGAATTATTACACACAGAAGGTTCTGCTGCAGTGCTGGGGGTTAATTATTCAAACTGAATCTTAGAATCAATTAAATCTTTGAGAGAAAAAAGTTTTGTTTTATATGGAGCAGAAGGCATAGTATACTCTACTGCTACCTCATGGCATATAACCCTCGAAGAGCTGCATAAGATACTGGATTCCTGCATTTCACTATTGTCTTCCACTTGCTGTCGCCATATCTTTGTTTTTGTTCTAAGGATGAGGCCAATAACAGTAGCTGTTTCTACAAAAGCAAAATACCATCAGAAACCCTGAAGATTAATATGGAACTTTCCAAATAAACCATGTGCTGAGATTTTGGGAAGAATAGTAGCATGAACATTTAAAAAAAATAGACAGGACATTAAAAATACATTGCCAGTGCAGTATTTTTACTATGTTTTACCTGTTTCCTACCAGTGAATGATTCACTGGTATTGGACACCCCAAATCATTTATCATTATTTTGTATAACATCCACTTTTCATAACTTGCAGAATGGAGTTGCCTGTTAGGCATCTTACCTGTGTGGGGGAAATACTATCCAAATGAATAAATGCCTTGTGAATGTGGGAGATGACCCAATGGTATTTAGCAGTTCTTAGCAAAAAAAAAAAATCTCTTTTTCTTAGTCAGCTGAAAGCAGCTTGACTCTACTGTCAAATATCTTTCCAATACTTATTAGGAAGAAACTTGTTGTTTAAGGTGTACTAATCCAGTGACTTTAAATTATATGAGAATTGAAAGTAGTCCTTGTGGAAGTGAGTATGAATGAATGCAAGAAAAAAAGCATTTATTAAGCACTTGCTATATACAAATTGGGACACACATAGAAAAAACAAGATATAACTTAGTCTCAAGGAATTCACATTCTTATAGGGAAAGAATATATATGTATATATATGTAGATGTGTGTATATATATGTATATGTATATATGTGTGTCTGTATATATATGTGTGTGTGTGTGTATATATATATATATATATATATATATATATATATATATATATATAT
>NW_027186645.1:11789959-11791957 GCF_028583685.1 Petaurus breviceps papuanus | reverse complement strand
TATATATATATATATATATATATATATATATATATATATATATATATGGTTTTAGCTTAAATTTAAATGAATCAGGATCAGTCTGGAGTAGGCAATGCTCTTAACTGTGCTGAGTACAACCAAAATGGTACACAATAATGGATACTTTTAATGTGAATTTTTATAATTAATTACATGTTTTATACTGTTAGAAAAATCTCCTCATTGTATGTATGAATTTATTTTATTGTAAGTTAATCAAGATACATGTCAAACAAGGTACAAGCTAAGTCAAACAAGGTACATGTGGAAAGTCAATCAAGGTACATGTTTACAATAAAAGCTCAAAGCCTAGAGAAGCTAACAACACCCAGGGGATACAGTTTTCAGGTCTTGAGTCAGGTACACAGTCTCTCGTCTAGTCTGTAGCCTGAATTACCTTTAACATTTTAAGAGGAGAATAGCAATCTCTCTCTTTTCCATCATTGTAGAATTATAGTTTCAGGGCTAAAAAGGGACCTTTGATGTTATCTAGTCTGACCCTCTCATCTTATAGATAAAATTGAGGCCCAGAGAGATCATTATTTGCCCAAAGTCATTCAGGTAATAAATGATAGAGGCAGGATTTGAATTCAGCTTCTCTGTTTTGCCACTATACTATACTGCCTCTCATGGCATGTGGAGTTTAATTCTCCAGTTATAGCTCCAGGCAAACCACCTGAGTTTCTCTTTTCCTTCACATGGTGGCAGTGAAATGGAATGATTTTTACTAGCCTTTGGTAGAGTTTTTATATTCCTTGGCAAATAAGATACAGAAGTCTATTTTTGTTGATTCTGTGTTTCTGTCAATGGAAACTAGATGAAGCTAATAGTTGTCCATTAAAGGCTTACTTCAGATGCTTCTGTAGGTCAGAAGTTTATTTTGCCAGTAAAGCACAAGCTCTGACAAGTTTCTACCAAGTCTGAAAGACTTTGAGTGTGGCCCTGGGTGCCACACATTACATCTGGTATCTGAAGACCAGGCTGGGTATGTTCAGAGAGCTGCTTGTCACCAGGTCAGCTGCAGGATGATGAATTTTTCATTCATGGCAACTCTCGAAGGCCATCTACTAATTAGTAGATGGGCTGTGTGATCCCCTTCAAGTAAAGGGAATACCCACACCGATTAAATCATCGATCTTTGAAGTGTTAAGTATTGATGTATCAAAGCATGTCCTTTTAAACTCTACAATGACAAAAGGTTATCCTAGGTAACTGATTAAATACTATTTGGATGTTGTTCCTTTTTTGCTTTTTGTTTTTTAAGCAGATGTTTCATTGGTCCTGTTTTCTTTATTACATCACTAATGCTTTCCGGTATGGGTTTCCCACAGAACCTTCTCATGTAACAAAGATATACAGCTAAGAAAAACAAGCTGGTGCATTGGCCATATCTGACAGGGCATGCTTCATTTCACCTGTACTCTGGACTTCTTTCCTTTGCCTTCTCTGAGTCCTCCTGGAATTTGGTCTTGAAATAAGAGAAAGTAAACTTAGGATGCCTGCAATTAAATGTAAACTAACCATGTGTGTGTGTGTGTGTGTGTGTGTGTGTGTGTGTGTGTGTATCAGTTGGATCTGATGTTTACCTTTTGATACATAAAGAGTTGGTCTACTTTCTGCCTCTAAATAGTTAAAGGAATTAGATAAGAATTTTTTTTCCAAATGATCTGTACATAGTTTGATCAGCCCATCTACAGAATATAGTTTCTGAAATAAGAGTCATCAACTCACTGAGGTCAAATACATTCTCATTGAATAATAAATTGAAGCCCAAAGTGCAGTCTGCAGCAACATACTAGTATATTTGACTCTTGTTAGCAATGCATTAAGTATTTTAATTGGATAAATATTTAGGGCCAGTCATTTATAGCAGTACTATTTAAATCCACAGCATCTAAAAGCAGTCCCATTTTAAATGGATTCTAATGTATAATGCATATTAAAATAGAAGAGTTTCAGCAACATATATTCAGGCAT
>NW_027186645.1:11769959-11784959 GCF_028583685.1 Petaurus breviceps papuanus | reverse complement strand
GTTTAAGGCAGGCAGAGATTAGGAGATTCACCCAGGGTTACATAGCTACTGAGGTCAGATTTGAACTCAGGACTTCCTGACTCCAGGCCCAGAACTCTATCCTGAGATACCTAGCTGCCCCTGTAACTCTTTAGACTAGTTTTCAAACTTTTTAGTCTCAGGATTCCTTTACACTCCTAAAAATTATTGCTAACCACCACAGAGCTTTATGTTTATGTGGGATATATCAATATTTGCTATATTGAAAATAAAAATGTTTTAGCATTTTAAAAAATAGTTTTGACCTCCTGGAACCCCCTGAAAGGATTCTGTGGACTCCTAGAGGTCCCCAGACTACATTTAGAGAATTTTCTGTGAGGAGCCTCTGAGGAGCTCCAGGTACGTACCCTCTGCCCATCATAAATGGTTATTAATTGCTCTGGGCTAATAGAGCACCCATTCTCTCCTAGAGGATTCTTTGGCTTTGTTGCTTTTTGTTTTCCTTTGTATCTTGAGCACTGGTGGCTGGTCCTGAGCTGGATGTTTCTAGTCTAAATGGAAGCCTTGTGAACTAGAGAGGAAAGAGCTCCCGGGTTCCTTTGGGGGGGCCAGTTGGTAGGAGGAGGAATCTCCTGGATTGCAGAGAAGAGCCGCCGATAGGAAAGCATACCCATACCCAGGCATAATGGTCTGGAATTTTATGGAACTGCTTGGGCCATTGTGACACTTCCAGACCTCATCAGCCGTGGTACACCCGGCCAGGGCTAGTGACAGTCTGGACCATAGCACCTGATCCCAACATAGAAAGGCAGAACTGGGCCCCAGCATTAGCAATGCTCTGTACAATGGTGTGGATTCAGGCCTGCCATAAGGAGTTGGCTTAAGCTTTATCAGTGGAAAACACAGCAGTGCACAAACGTATTTGCAACTCTGATGCCCCAAATAGGGCAGAAGACCTTAGTAGTGCCCTGCCACAGAGGCAGAATAGGCAGTGGCACAAGCCTTAGATACAGTGTTGGCTAAGGAATAGCAGGCACAGATATAGGTTCTTAGTGATGGTGTTTGGGGAACAGTGAGTGCTGAATGTGATCCCCAGAGACTCTGACCAAGAAGTATTGGGGGGAGATGCAGACCCCAATAGCGATGGTAGTGGATAATGTATTGGTTCCTAGTGTCAGTGGCTACCCACTCACGGAAGAGTGAAAGTAGCAAAAGGCCAACACACTATAGCCCATTTCTTACTCTAATGTAGAAATGATTAGCCCCTCCACAGTGCTAACAGTATACCACCTAGTAGTCATTGTACAACTCTTTCCAAGGTGGGGCTTGGAATACCAAGTAGTATTCTTGGGAGGTTGCTTGATTTCTAGCTACAAGGTGCAGATCATGAAACCTGAGATTTTTGGTCTTGATGCAACAGCTCCCTGAAGTGAACAGTTTTGTTTATGTTGTTTTACTTTTTCTGTGGTGCTGCCTGTATCAGGCTTCTTGAATAATAAAGGGGATATAATGTGGAAGGAGCAATATTCTAACTCTTCCTTCCACACAAGTTGAGCTAGGTTTTCCTTAAAAGGTATTGAGACCATCTTTAGGATCTGGTTGGTTCAGGGGACCAAAGGTTCATCTATTTACATAACTTTTTTGTTGTCTGAATACAGAGCTGCCAAAACTAACTTCAGGTAATCTCTGTGGGGAGGACCATGCTGGGTAATTCATGAAAGAGAGCTTTACTCAACTGAATCAACTCAGTGTCTTTGTTCTGTCTTGTTGAATAGCCAAGTAAGGGGCAGTTAGGTGGCACAGCATGTTGAGTGCTAGAACTAGAGTCAGGAGGACCAGAGTTCAAATTTGGCTGCTGTGTTACTTAATCCTGATTGCCTCAGTTACTCATCTGTCAAGTGTGTACAAAATGGCAAACTGCTCCTGTATCTCTGCCAAGAAAACTCCAAATAGGGTCACAAAGAGTTGGACATGACTGAGAATCACTGAACAACAGCATGGACAAGTTAATCTTTTATTATCTATTGGATGACCTAAAAGTGTCTTATTTTGTTTCAGTGTTGAGCTTAACTACTAAAAGACTAACCTGAGTCAGGCCCAACCCAGAACAGGGCAGTATGATTCATTCAACTGGAAATTCACCTAATAATCATATCAAAATTGTACTTTGTTGATAGATGAAAAACCCTCAGTACTTAGAATGTCTTTCCCTGACAAGTAGCTCATTTTGCAAAAAACAGCTGCACCACTTACTAACTACTCTTCATATATTTTCAATCCACTTCTGTTTCAAAAATATTTAGAACCAAGCAAAGCAAATACCGGTCAGGCTAAATGCCTAAGGTAATGAAGCTAAGGCATAAAGAAAGGCTTGTCCCCAAGTGGATCCTTTCGAATGTGGAGTGCAAGTCTGTTTGCCTGAAAACCACCTCTGGAGGAAAGAACCTGCTATTCTGGGAAGAGAACACTTATAAACCCACAGAGCCGAAATGGCTAAAACCTTCTCAAATAGCTTGTCGTCTGATTTCAGCTGGAGAGATTCTGAAATTTGACAAGTATGGTTTTCTGTGCATTTTCTTTACTGGGAATCACTGAATAGGTGAATTAAAATGGAGATGAAATTGGAATCAAATGCCAACACAGCTTTAGGAGGAAGAAGCATAGTCTCCATTTTTTACCATTGGTGGTTTTAAAAATACCATTGTCATTGAATACCTCTCCTTTAATTTGAAACATCAATGCTGTATCCCAGTTTTCTTTTTCTTATACGGTTTGTCAACCTGTGAAGTCATAGGTGCAGAGGAAACTGCTGAACTTGGTGTCAGATCCCCGTGGGTTCAGATTTGGGTTTTTGTTATTTATGACTTAAATGACTTGTCAGTTCACCCCATTGGGCCTCAGGATTCTCTCTTTAAAATAAGGGTGTCAGCCTGGCTGCTCTGGTGTCAAACTCAGTTAGAAATGGGGGGGGGGGCGGCATTAAACTGATGTTATCTTTGTTTTATTTTATTTTTTTATTTATTTAAGTATTTCCTAATTTCATTTTAATACCATTCATAGTTAATCCAGGAGTGCTGTAGGCTGTATGTTTTATCACCTCTGGCCTAGATAATCTTCTAGGGCTAAATCTCCAAGTCCATGAAATTTATACCACTAGTAGTTAGAGCAGGAACATGGCATAGTATGGGCCAAGTTGATTAATAATAAGAAATTTGAATGTGATTTAAAAAATTTTTTTCTCTCTTTTTTATTTTTTAGTTTATTTACATCATTCATTTCCACAAGATTTTGAGTTACAAATTTTCTCCCCATTTTCCCCCTACCCACCACTCCAAAACAGCGATCCCACTGAATATCCCCTCCCCCAATCTGCTCTCTCCCATATCTTTCCCCCTACCCCCTTAGACTTTCCAGTAGGGCATGGTGGATCTCTATGCCCCAGTGCCTGTACATCTTATTTCCTAGTTACATGTAAAATAATAATAATATATATATATTTTTTAATGCTTTATTAACTTCTGATTTACATCATCCGTTTCCGCCAGATTTTGAGTTACAAATTTTCTCCCCATTTCTCCCCCACCCACCACCCCAAAATAGCAGTCCCACAGGATATCCCCTCCTCCAATCTGCTCTCTCCCACATTTTCCCCCATACCCCTTTCCACTTTTCCAGTGGATCTCTATGCCTCAGTGCCTGCACATCCCACTTCCCAATTACATGTAAGATGGTATTAATAATAGTATATATATATATATATATATATATACACACATATATATACACATACATATACACACACACATATATATACATATGTGAATATTTGATTTCAAAACTTTCAATTCCAGATTCATTCCCCTCCTTCCCCATCACCCACCCCTACTGGGAAGATACGCAGTTCAGTATAGGTTGCACATGTGTGGCTAATGCAAAATAATAACATAGTAGATACATTGTAAAAGATTGATTATACTTCCCTCCCTCCCATCCCACCTCCCACCTGCTCTACTCTCCACTTTGATCCCATCTATTTTCAAAAGTGAGTGTTTCCAACCTCCTTCCCCCCAAGCCTACCCTCCCTTCTGTCATCCCCCCTCTTATCCCTTTCCCCCCCTATTCTCCTGGAGGGTGAGATACCCTATTTAGTGTGTATTTCACTCCCTCCTCAAGCCAAATTCGATGGGAATAAGGTTGACCCATTCCCTTTTGCCTTCCTATTCTTCCCCTCCATTGTAACCATTTTCCCTTGCCTCTTCTGTATGAGATAGTTTACCCCAATGTGTCTCTCCCCATCTCCTCTCATTATATTCCTCTCACCTCTTAATTTCACCTTTTAAGTATCATTCTTTCCTGTTAAATTGGACCTGTGCCCTCTATCTATGTATACCTGTAAACATATATACACACATTCACATATGCATTCATATGTGAATATACCCTCATATATTGACAAATATATATATTTCTAATCCCTTCAACTACTGAGAAAAGTTTCATAAGTTACGATTATTGTTTTTCCATGTAGGAATGTTAATAATTCAACTTTGATAAGTTCCTTATGATTCCTTTTCCCTGTTTACCTTCTCATGCTTCTCTTGCTTCTTGTATCTGAATATCAAATTTTCTATTCAACTCTGGTTTTTTCAGCAAGAATGCTTGAAAGTCCTCTATTCCACTGAATGACCATATTTTCCCCTGAAACATGATATTCAGTTTTGCTGGGTAGGTGACTCTTGGTTTTAATCCCAGCTCCTTTGCCCTCCAGAATATCATATTCCAAACCCTTCGATCCCTCAGTGTAGAAGCTGCCAGATCCTGGGTTATCCTGATTGTGTTTCCACAATATTCAAATTGTTTCTTCCTGGCTGCTTGTAATATTCTCTTCTTAATCTGGGAATTCCGGAACCTGGCTATAATATTCCTAGGAGTTTTCTTTTTGGGATCTTTTTCAGGAGGTGATCAGTGGATTCTTTCAACCTTTATTTTGCCCTCTGATACTAAAACATCAAGGTAGTTTCCTTTGAGAACTTCCTGGAGGATGATTTCTAGGTTCTTACTTTGGTCATGGCTTTCAGGCAGTCCAATAATTTTTAAATTATCTCTCCTGTATCTATTTTCCAGGTCAGTGTTTTTTCCCATGAGATATTTCACATTGCCTTCTATTCTTTCATTTGTTTGGATCTCTTTAACAGTATCTTGATTTCTCATAAAGTCATTAGCTTCCATTTGCTCCAGTCTAATTCTGAAGCAATGATTCTCCTCATTGAGTTTTTGAGATTCTTTTTCCATCAGGCAAATTCAGCTTTTTAAGGCATTCTTCTTCTCATTACCTTTTTGGGCCTCCTTTGCCATGTGAGTCAGCCTGTTTTTTAAGGTATTATTTTCCTCAGCCAGGCTATTGACTCTCATTTCATAATTCTCTTGCATTGTTCTCATTTCTCTTCACAATTTTTCCTCCACTTCTCTTATTTGGTTTTCAAAATCTTTCTTAAGGTCCTCTATGGCCTGTAACCAGCTTGTGTTTTCCTTTGAAGCTTTTGGTCCAGGACTTCTGACTTCACTGCTTTCGTCCTGTTCCATGCTTTGCTCCCTTTTGTCCCCAAAATAGGAGTGTATTGTTGGAATCTTCTGTCTGCTTTGTTTCCTTTGCCTGCTCATTTTGCCACTCTATTACTTGACTTATGGGCTTTTTGCCACAGTAGGACTCTGCCCCCAGACAGGGGAGTTTTCGTCCCAAATGCTGGGGTTTTCTCAGGTGCCGGAGGTATTAGATGGGTGCCCTCTCTGAGGTCTCCACATGCTCTGGCAAGCTGGACACATACCCCAGAACCTCCACCCTAGATTGCAATCCAGATCCAAGCAGGTTAAAGCAAGAGAGATTACCCCTCAGACTGGTGCTTGGTCCCCCTACACTCTGCAGGCCAAGTGCCACATGGCACTGGCTGGCTGTGCTGGTGTCTCAGTGGCTTTTCGCCCTGGGGGTAAAAGCCACACACTCCCACTCACTGGTCCCAAAGTCCAGACTGTACTGACCTCTCACTTTGTCTTTTGTGTCTATGTGTTAATAAATCTGGAAACGTCCACAGCTGCTGATGATCTGAAGTCCCTCTGGCCAGTGGCTGGTCAGGCCTTCCCTGGGGCTAAAGCCTCAGCATGGGGCTGCTCGGCTCCCAGAGGGCTGTGATGGCCACTTCTTGCCAGCCTGCCGGGCTGTCCTCAGTGGAAGGTTAGCTTCTCTGTGTCATTTTGTGGGTTCTGCAGCTCCAAAGTTTGTTTAGAGTCCCCTTTTTACATGGATTGGGGAGGGTGGAAGCTGGAGCTGTGGGAAGGTCGTGCTTCTAATCCGCCATCTTGGCTCCGCCCCCCAAATTCAATAATATATATTTTTAAACATTTGACTTTAAAACTTTGAATTCCAGATTCTTTCCCTTCCTCCCTTGTCACCCACAATTACTGGGAAGATAAGCAATTCAATATAGGTTGAGCATGTGTAGCTATGCAAAACATTTCCATAGTGGATATATTGTAAAATACTGACTATATTTCCCTTCATCCTATCCCACTCCCACTTGTTCTATTCTCTACTTTGATCCTATCCCTTTTCAAAAGTGGGTGCTTCCAACTTCCCTCCCTCCAAGCCTACCCTCCCTTCCATCATCCCCCCTCTCTTCCCCTTTCCCCCCTACTTTCCTGTAGGGCAAGATACCCTATTTAGTGTGTATGTCATTCCCTCCCTAAGCCAAATGCAATGAGAATAAGGATGACCCATTCCCTTTTGCCTTCCTGTTCTTCCCCTCCATTTTAACAGTTTTCCCTTGCCTCTTCTATATGAGATAATTTACCTCATTCTGTCTCTCCCCATCTCCTCTCATTATATTCCTCTCTCACCTCTTAATTTCACCTTTTAAGTATCATCCCTTCCTATTAAATTGGTCCTGTGCCCTTTATCTATGTATATCTGTATACATATATACACACACTCACATATGTATTCCTATGCCCATATACCTTCCTATTTAGACATATATGTGTATACACACACATACATATATATATATGTGTGTGTGTATATATATATATATACACACATTTCTATTCCCTTCAACTAATCTCATACTGAGAAAAGTTTCATAGGTTACAATTATCATTTTTTCCATGTAGGGATGTAAATAGTTCAACTTTAACAAGTTCCTTATGATTTCTTTTCCCTCTTTACCTTCTCATGCTTCTCTTGCTTCTTGTACCTGAATGTCAAATTTTCTATTCAACTCTTTTTCATCAAGATGCCTGAAAGTCCTCTATTCCATTGAATGACCATATTTTCCCCTGAAACATGATACTCAGTTTTGCTGGGTAGGTGACTCTTGGTTTTAATCCCAGCTCCTTTGCCCTCCGGAATATCATATTCCAAGCTTTTCAATCCCTCAGTGTAGAAGCTGCCAGATCCTGTGTTATCCTGATTGTTTCCACAATATTCAAATATTTTCTTCCTGGCTGCTTGTAATATTTTCTCCTTGATCTGGGAACTCTGGAACCTTGCTATAATATTCCTAGTAGTTTTCTTTTTGGGATATTTTTCAGGAGGTGATTGGTGGATTCTTTCAATTTCTATGTTGCCCTCTGGTTCTAAAACATCAGGGCAATTTTCCTTGAGAATTTCTTGAATGATGATTTCTAGGTTCTTTTTGTGATCACGGCTTTCAGGTAGTCCAATAATTTTTAACTTATCTCTCCTGGATCTATTTTCCAGGTCAGTGGTTTTTCCAATGATATATTTCACATTGCCTTCTATTCTTTCATTTTTTTGGATCTGTTTAACAGTATCTTGATTTCTCATGTAGTCATTAGCTTTTATTTGCTGCAATCTAATTCTGAAGGAATGGTTCTTTTCAGTGAGCTTTTGAGATTCTTTTTCCATCTGGCAAATTCAGCTTTTTAAGGCATTCTTCTCCTCATTGCCTTTTCTGAGCCTCTTTTGCCATTTGCGTTAGTCTATTTTTGAAAGTGTTATTTTCTTCAGTCAGGTTTTTGATTCTCATTTCATAATTTTCTTGTATCGTTCTCATTTCTCTTCCCAATTTTTCCTCCACTTCTCTTATTTGCTTTTCAAAATCCTTCTTAAGCTCCTCTATGTCCTGTAACCAGCTCATATTTTTCTTGAAAGCTTTTGGTTCAGGACTTCTGACTTTACTGTCTTCCTCCTGTTCCATGCTTTGATCCTTTTTGTCCCCCAAATAAGATTCTAATGTTGGATTGCTCTGCTTGCTTTGCTTCCTTTGCTTGCTCATGTTGCTAACTAATTACTTGACTTTTGAGCTTTTTGCCACAGTAGAACTGTGCTACCAGAGAAGGGAGTTTTGTGCAAATTGCTGGGGTTTTCTCAGCTGCTGGAGCTATTAGTTGGGTGCCCTCTCTGAAGCCTCCACATGCTCTGGCAAACTGGTCACGCACTCTAGGACCTCCACCCTGGACCACAATCCAGATCCAAGTAGGTTAAAGCAAGAGTGATTACCCCTCAGACTGGTGCTTGGTCCCCCTACATTCTGCAGGCCTGGAGTGGAAGTTGCCACGTGGCAGCGGCTGCATGGCTGCTGCGCCTCAGCTGCTTCTTCCTCCAGGGGTTAAAGGCCGGACCACTCTCCAGAACTCTTGTTTCCCAAAGTCCACACTGCATTGACCTCTCACTTTGTCCTTAGCATCTATATACTGATAATTCTGGAAACTGCCACAGCTGCTGGTGATCTGAAGTCCCTCCAGCCAGTGGCTGGTTGTGGCCATCCTGAGGCTAAAACCTCTGGCTCACACAGGGCTGGGCTTGGTTCTCAGAGCACTGCGCTCGCCCCTTCCTGGTGGCCTGCTGGACTCTCTTCAGCAGAAAGTTAGCTTCTCTCTGTCATTTTGTGGGTTCTGTAGCTCCAAAGTTTGTTTAGAGTCCTTTTTTACATTAATTGGAGGAGGTGAAAGCAGAAGCCACTTGGAAGTCCCATTTCTACTCTGCCATCTTCACTCTCCCCCCCACCAAGTGTGATTCTGATTTGCTTTTTTTGGCCACTGTTTAGGGTTTAACTGATTTTTTTTTCTTCAGTTTTACCCTCTGTATGATTAAGTTAAAATTTTTTGACTGAGATCTTGGGTTGAAAATAATAATGATAATGATAAACATTTTTGGACATATAGACTAGATCACTGGTGTCAAACTCAAATAGAAATAGGGCCACTAAAATGTACATAAGGATCTTTGCATGCCTAATATTTCCTTAAAAAAAAAACACCTATTTCTCAGCGAATAAGAGCACTGGCTCCAGTGTCGGGATGACCTGTATCAAATCCGGGCTCAGAAACTCAGCACCACATCCAGAAATAACTGGCCGTGTAACCTTGAGCAAGTTACTTAACCCCAATTGCTTTAAAAAAAAAAAAAACCTATTAGTATCTTTTCGTATTTTTATTTATTTTGTTAAATATTTCCCAATAATATTTTAATTTGGTTTGGCCACACTCTTAAGTGTGTAGTGGGCCTCATATTTGACCCTGCTAGGTTGTTTTTGTTGGCTTGACCAATTTGTATTTTTTTCAAAGTCCAGCATATAATTATCTAGTTTGTCAGTGTTATTGTTTTGCATTTTTTGCTTTAGTAATAAAGTCAATTTAAACTGTTTATGCATGTTAATAGCCTCAGTGTTCCACTCCCAGTTCATATCTTACATTCAGTGAGCCCTAATTTTGATTTTTTGAAAAAAAAATACCAAGAAAATTAAAGCTATAAAATGAGAAAGTTGAACTAGGCTATTTCTAAGGGCCCTTTAGAGTCTCTTCTGGTGTGGGCAGTGATCAAAATTTTTTTTTCATTTTATTTCTTTTCACATTTATTTAGATTCAAAGAACTCTAGTACCAGGGTTGAATCTAATTCAATTGATCAATAAGCATTTATTAAGTACCTAGCAGACACTGCATTTACAAAGACAGAAGTTAAACTGTCCTTTCCTTTGAGGAGCTTATGGTCTAAATGAGAAGAAACAATACCTATATCTCTTAAGCATAATCTCTCCAAGATCATTTGTCATGTAAGGTACCAGTATCTGGGAACATCAGGAAATGCTTTATGAAGAAAGTGACACTTCAGTTGAATTTGGAAGGAAAGAGGGAGTTCAACTTCCAAGAGGTGGTAGGGAAGAGGAGTGTATTCCAGGGATAGGGGAACAGACTGTGTAAAGCAAGACTAAAGTAAAGGAGAGTGCCATGTCTGGGAAAAAGTAAGAAGGCCAGTTTGACTGGACTATAGTGTATGTGAAGGAGAATAATATGGAATAAGGCTGTAAAGTTAGATTGGATCAGGATTGTGATGTTAATGAACAAGAGTTGGCTCTGTGAGTTCCCTCTTCTTTTTTATTCTATGCCTCAAAACCCCATAATATCATCCCACCATTCTTTCTCCCTTTGTTGTAATCTCTGATGAAGAAATGTCTTTTCCTGCTAAGGCCAACTTCCCTTGATCCCATTCCCCTCCAGTGCATCTCTGAAAAAGATGATTTACTTAAAAGAGAAATCTAGGATCAGACTCTATTTGGATTTTTACAAATGACTAAAGTTTCCATTTCTAAGGGGGAAAAATTCAAATTGGATACATTGAAGTTTATAAGAAAAGAAATATATGTGTATATAGTCTGCAAACTAGGTTTTGCTTTTTTGTTTTATGATAAAATTCCATTTCCTACTCCCTTATAAAGTATAAAATGTTGATTATAATTTCTGCAATAATCATTTTGTCAAGTAATGAGAACAATTAACATTTCACACCATACTAATAATATTAGTTTAAAAATAAAGGGGATATGAGCCATTTAGATTCAACATAGGATTTTCCATAGGAGAAAGGGACAAGGAGAATCATAGTAGAGTTCTCTCTGCCTCCAAACAAATCTGAGGTTTGAATATGAATTATATTTCATTTTAAGTTCTCTTGACATCAGACTCAGAGGTCGCATCTGACCAAGTGATCTGTTTGCCAAACTTAGTTATCCATTTCTTGCTGGTGTATTAGAAGTGGGCTTTGTATCATACCTGGTGTGCTTCCTTCTTTGCCGTTTAGAATTCCTGGTTTCTTTAAGTCTTAGCTCACGTGCCACCTTCTATAAGAAGCCTTTCCCAGATGTTAGTGTTTTACTCTTTAATTTTTATCCTTGTCCTGCTCATACCTTGTTAAACCCTGCATCTTCCATTCAAGAGCTACTGAGCCAGTGCCTGGAGGAAATCATACTTCTATACTAATTGGATTCACTAAAATTTGTTACCTAATCTCAAGTAGACTCTCATACATGAAAGGCATTTTTTTTCTCTTCCCAGTTGATTCTCTATTGAGGCTGTTCTAAACTTTCTGTTCTCTCTGTAAGCCTTCCATGCAATACACTCCCCCTTTCCCTCTCATCAGAGGACCTCTCCTCCTATTTGACTGAAAAAAAAAAGAGACTGTACTCCATGAGTTCCCTCTTCTTTTTTATTCTATGCCTCAAAACCCCATAATGTCATCCCACCATTCTTTCTCCCTTTATTGTTTTTTTTTTTAAGCAATTGGGGTTAAGTAACTTGCTCAAAGTTACAAGGCCAGGTGTTTCTGGGTGGGTGCTAAGTGTCTGAGCCCGGATTCGATCCCAGGTCTCCCAACTCTGGGGCTGGCGCTCTTACTCACTGCGCCACCTGGCCGCCCCTCTCCCTTTATTGTAATCTGTGATGAAGAAATGTCTTCTCCTGCTAAGGCCAACTTCCCTTGAAGCCATCCCCTCCAGTGCATGTCCCCATAACCATCCATTCTCTCTGTAATCTTCAATTTCTCTTTATCTGAGCCCTTTCTTACTTTCTACAAACATATCTAGTTCTCCACCCTCAACTGGAAGAGAAGCAATGTTGGGGAGAAATCTTACAAAACTAAAACCCTCCATCCCAATAGTGCTTTATGTTTACTTTTTTTGCTTTTGGAGGGCAGTTGGGGTTAAGTGACTTGCCCAAGGTCACACAGCTAGTTTTTGTGTTAAGTGTCTGAGGCTGGATTTGAACTCAGGTCCTCCTGATGCTTAGGGTGGGTGCTCTACTCACTGTTCCACCTAGCCACCTCTAATAGTACTTTATCTATTCATGTTTTTACTGATGTGTGTATCTCTGTTGTAGGTCACAGACCAAGCACACCTCACCCTGTATAGCCTTTGTTCATGTTCATCCTAACTGCTATAAATATTTTTTGTACAAATGGGTCCTATTCCTTTTCCTTTGATCTCTTTGGGGTAGACTTTGGGTCTAAAGGGATGCACAATTTAGAAACTTAATAGGCAAGTTTAAAATTGCTTTTTAGAATGGCTAGACCAACTCAACTCCACCAGCCATATACTGTGTGGCCAGTTAACACTTGTCATTTTCCTCTTTTGTCACCTTTGTCAGTCTGATGGGTGCTTTTATTCAACTTCAGAGTTTTAATTCACATTTCTCTAAATATTTGTGATTTGGTTTTTTCGTATGTTATTGATAGCATGGATTCCTTTGAAAAATGCTCATTGTTATCATTTGACCATATATCTACTGGCAATTTTTTTTTTGTATCTTAGATATGAGACTTTTACTGGAGAAATTTACTGAAAAGATTTTTCCCTTTTAATTCTAAGTGCATAATTCTAAGTTAATTGTTTATGTAAAACCTTTTCAATTTTTATGTACTAAAATTTGCCTGTTTTATTTCCTCTGGTGCTCTCTATTACTTATTCATCAATTATTCTTCTAAATGCAGATTTAAAGGATGATTAATTTCTTTGTTGCTCTAATTTGCTTATGATGTCACCTTTTATGTCTGTTATGTAGCCATTTGGAGTTTATCTTGGCTCACAATATATGAAGTTGCTCTATTTCCAGTTTTGGCAGAACTGCTTTTCTGTTTTCCCAGCAGTTTTTTGTCAAATAGTGAGCCTTAATCCAGTAACTGGGGTCTCTGGGTTTATCAGATGTTGTGCTATTGTGTTTGCTTCTGTGTGTTATGTACTTGATCTTTTCAATGAATCAGTCTCTCTCTTTTTAAACAAGTACCAAATCACTTTAATAATTACCGCTCTGTTGAATAGTGTGAGATCTAGAAAAATACTGCCTTTTACACTTCATTCCCCTCTGTCCTCCAGAATCAAAGTTAAGTGTCCTCTTAAATGAAAGAATGTCCAAAAGCATATCACCTGCCCTCAGGGAGTTCACATCCAAATAGAAGGCTTAGTTAGAGGCAGCTTGGTATGATGAAATAGAAGGCCTTGGAATCAGGAAAGTCAGACTTGGGGTCAGGAAAGCCTGAGATCAAATCTTATCCTAGATACTTACTAGATCTATGACCCTGGGCCATTATAATAATAACACCTATCTCAAAGGGTTTTTGTGAAAATTAGATGAGATAAAAGATGTGTGAAGTATGTATGTCATCACTTAAGTTAGACTGGCTCTCCTGCACCCTGGATTGGCATTTAGTGGAGATGACTGGCTCCTTTGACACAGGGATTGCTCCTGTGGGTGATAGCTGCAGGAACTGGGCTAGAAGCAGGTCTGGGTGTAGCTGCTCTTCCCAGAGATTTTGGATTTAGGGTCCTGGATTATATTCATCTAAGAGAACATGATAGCATTGCTTTGACTCCCTCATCACAAGATACCCCTTGTTGCCACCAGGTAAGTTAGGCTAATTTTTCTCTAACAGGGATTGAGACCATCTAGGAGACTTGGTTGCCTCAAGGGACTGAAGACTCAGACTGTTGATGTTTCTTCCTAGTCTGAATAATAATAGCCCAGATGAGCTCCAGGTGCCCTTAGATTCTAGGCTGGTAGACAAAGATGGGCAGCTCAGCTGAATTAACTTGAGGTATTCTCAAGCATGTGTCTTTGTTGAATATCCTCCTAATATGATCAAATAAATCTCTCTTTCTTGATTGTTGAATGATCTATGAGTGACTCATTCTGTTTTAATATGAAACCTAAACTACCAGTGGACTGACTGATCTGAGTCAGACCTAGACCAGAAAACTTGCGTATGTACTTGTCAGAATGTAAGCTACTTGCAAGTAAGGACTGTTTTATTCATTGTATTTATATCTAGCTTCTAGTACAGAGCTTGGCTCTATAAAAGCTTTTTGATTAATTTTTCCCAGAACTTACTTGTCTTCTGAACCTTCTATTTTTTTTAGGGGTACCACCATCCTTCCAGTCACCTGTGTCTGCAATCTCCAAGTCATACTCAACTCAGTATACCGTGTGGCACATAATAGGCGTTTAATAGGCTAGTTCCTTCCTTTCCCCTTCCCTTTCCTCTTCTTCCTACATCTAGCAGGTTGCCAGAATTTCTTCTTATTGCCCTTTCCTACCTCTCACATACCTACCATCCTAGTTCTAGACCTCTTCTCTTTCATCTGAACTGTTAGTCTCTTAATTTGTCACCCTGCCTCCAGCTTCTCTCTCTCCAGTTCTTATTTCAGGTAATGACCAAACCCCAAAGTCTGACCATATAGCTTCCATGTTTAAGAAACTCCAGAGATTTCTCTTTTAAAACCCCTCACAGTATGACTTCAGCCTATTTTTACAGACTTATCTGTACTCTTTGACTCTGTAATGTAATGCCAAGGAAAGGCAACTTCCCAGGTTCAAAATACCAGCATAGGTGCTCTCTATTTTATTCAGTGACAAACCAAGAACAGAGAAGATCAAAACATGACATCATTCAAAATACAGCATTTACTAAGTGTGATTAAATAATCTCCAAGGACTACCCCACCCCAGGACTTTCCAATCATTCAATCAATTACAAAGTCCCTGTTCTAAATACTACTCCACCCCTAGGCTATACCTTCTTTTGGTCCACCACAAAACCCCTCTTCTCAAATGGAGATTATTTTCCAAACATAGGTAAAGTACCTTCATTTGTCAATCACAGAGCACAATAAGGTCAAAAGTTCCCCACCCCTAGGATCACAATTGAATCTACCCCAGAGTTACATCAAGTTTAAACACAG
>NW_027186645.1:11709845-11769559 GCF_028583685.1 Petaurus breviceps papuanus | reverse complement strand
CTGTGTTTAAACTTGATGTAACTCTGGGGTAGATTCAATTGTGATCCAGGGGTGGGGAACTTTTGACCTTATGTTTGGAAACTAATCTCCATTTGAGAAAAGGGGCTTTGTGGTGGACTTAATTAAGGTATAGCCTAGGGGTGGAGAAGTATGTAGAACAGAGATTTTGTAATTGATTGAATGATTGGAAGGTCCTGGGGTGGGGTAGTACTTGGAGATTATTTAATCACACTTAGTAAATGCTGTATTTGGAATGATGTCATGTTTTGATCTTCTCTGTTCTGGGTTTGTTACTGAATAAAATAGAGAGCACCTATGCTGGTATTTTGAACCTGGGAAGTTGCCTTTGCTTGGTATTACATTACACATCCCCCTTCTTATCTCTGCGAAGGCTACTTACCATACCTGGCATGAACTGACTCCTTACCTCTCTCTGCCTTTTAGAATCCCTTGCTTTCTTCAAACTTAGCCCAAGTGCTTCCTTCTGCATGAAACCTAATACCCCAGCTGCTAAATATTTTGACATTACCACCACCACTGCCAGTAATAACAATTATATACATATTATAATAAGTATAATTATAATAGATTATATTCCACCTGTAATATGTACACATACATATGATATACATTATAATCATCACATGTATATGTAATACATATATGTACATATTGCACATAGATAGGATGATTTAATATGTGTTTTATATATGTGTGTGTGTATCTACCCTGATAGAATATAAACTCCTTGAGGGCAAAGGATGTTTAATTTTTTTCTTTATATCTCTAGTTTCTGGCACATAATAGTTGTTTAATAAATGCTTTCTGGTTGATACATATGATGATCGTATGTCATGCTCCCTTCCCCATTTCCTACCAAGAAGCAGTGGGATAGTGGAAAGATTGTTAGGTTTGTAGTAAGACAACCTAGGATCAAGTGTTACTTTGCTACTATCTGTTTGACTCTGGGAAGTTACAATCTCTCTGTCCTGAGGTCCTTTCCAGTTCTCTATCTCTGATTCCATAAATGTAAGTTCATTCTTATATTCATGCAGGAAGTATTTTTCACTTTGCCTTTGTATCTAAGTATAGTACTATGCACACAGTAGATACTTAATAGATGTTTTGGGGGTTGGATTGTTTTAGACCAAGGACTTACTTGATAAGTCAGCACAACTCTGAAAGCTATTTAAATGGAACTGTCAATTAAAATAATACTTTCCACACCAACTTTTAGGAGACACTTTACTGAATAATAACTACAAAAAGTGGTGTGAGGGACTTTTTAAACATAGCAGATTCCCAGGTCAGGCACTTTATGTCAGTATCTTACATGTTCTGTGTCTCCAGTCATCATTTAAAGAAACAGCTTCAATATGAAATCTTCCCTGATCCCCACACTTCAAAGTGACTGTTTTCTCCTCGTATTGTATTTATTTTGTATTCTCTCCTCTGATAGCATGGAAACTCCTCAAGAGCAAGGACTATTTAATTTTTGTTGTGTGTCTAGCACCCAGCACAATAACTCTTAACAAATACTTGTTGATTAACTAAATACTATATAGTGAGAATCTCTCTGCAAGGTGATGCTTCACAGGCACAATTTAAGTTCCTGTGTCATTAAAGCAATGGAGATATGAAGGCAGAAAAATGTACTACAGTTTAAAAAAATTAACATGTTTATTGAAAAGGAAAGGATTTCTTCTTCGTCATCAGTTAATAATGTCAACCAAAAAACCAAGAAAAATACATTATTTTCCAAGCATACCCATTAAGTAATATTTTACTTGAAATGAATTTTTAAAAAATATTAACAGAATTGCCACACATATGTATAATGAGGATGGTAAGGACAAACTTTAAGGTCCCTTTCAGTTCAAAATCTATAAACCTGTGATCCTATGACTGAAATTCCAAAATGACTCATTCAGATGCTGAATGGGCCAGTTTAAGCTCTCTTGAATATCAACATCTTGAGAAGTTGTAAGAAATTGAAGACAGAAAATATGTCATTAGTTTTTGCATCCTCAGTGTGACATAGTGGCCTTTGCATACTTTTCTAAACTTTGATTTATCTTTGATCTCATCATTGTGGGTGGATACGTCCTTCATGATTCAGATTGCAATCTAGCCATCTTCTCCCACTCTCTTTATTTCTTGTATATGTACTTGTATCAGTTCTTCCCGGGAGACTACACAGTGTTTTGCTTTGTTTTACTCTTGACCTTATATGATAACATTGGAGCACACAACACAGAATGTTCCTACCTTGATCTTACCATGTAACTGGTCTACATTGTTTTCATCTATATAGAAGGTACTTTAAGTGCTGTTGCTGAATGGAATTAAGACCAACTCAGTATAAGACATGGCAGCAAATATCAGTCTCTGAGAGAGAATGGAACAATGGAAGACCACCAGCTTATTAGAGACCAATTTGCTCTTATTTTGGGGTAGGTTTCAGAGTCTATACAGTGACCAACTCTAATGATAAATATATGCTTGCTTTTGAAGAGATGGCAGTTTATGGTGAATATGCTACTAACATCTTTCTTAAAATGGAATGGATAAAGCCTGCATTGCAATGAAGCCAAAACAAGTAATGTTGGTTTTTGTTTGGTCATTTCACTTGTGTCCTATTCATCATAACTCCATTTGGGGTTTTCTTGGCAAAGATACTAGAGTGGTTAGCCTTTTGCTTCTTCAGCTCATTTTAGAGATGAGGAAACTAAGGCAAATATGGTTGTGTGACTTGTCCAGAGTCACACAGCTAGTAAGTGTCTGAGGCTGTATTTGAATTCAGGAGTCTTCCTGCCTCCAAGCCTAGCACTCCATCCACTGAGCCACCTAACTGCCTGAAACAGGTAGTAGAAAGTGACAGATAGTTATTGTGCAGAGAAAGTATTTTGTTGGAGTTTGATTTCTTCTGAAAAGATATCAAAGTGTAGTCTTTTGGCCATAAGTTGTCAAATTTGTTCTGCCAGGATGGATGATTGAATTATGATAGAAAGGAGAAACTATGAATTTGGAACAATCAAGAAAACCATATAAGGCACTAATGAAGAAGGTGTCAAGGGTCTTATCACCAGAGGGCAAATGATAACCAGTCTTCAAAGTATAACAGATTGGGATATTGAGTTAGAGAAAGGTAAAGATCTGAAGAAAGGGATTGAGAGTATTAGGAGACTTTTGCAGGGAATTTGATCTGTACATACCAGATTATAGCTCTATAAATCTGAAACATAACTGAATCATGGTATTGTAATTTTAAGCATATGTCATTAGTAAGATAGAGTTGTAAGGAATGAAGTTCAGAGAGGTGAGGATAAAGGTAATGTATTTATATTGAATTGAGTAGACTAGGTAGCAGTGTTTTCCCAAGAGGAAAAAAAAAGTATTAAATGTTCCTTAAAATAACTTTGTAGTGAAAACTGGAATTGGAGCAATGCAATATCATGACCAACCTGAATGGAATGTCTGACATTCAGATAGGGGAGAATGATGTTGGAGAACAGCTTCTGGAGAAATTTCTCAAGGCACATAACAACCTTTCTTCACAAGCCAGAAAGTCAACAAGCATTTTAAATTCCTGCCATGTGCCAAACATTGTACTAAGTGTGTACAATACAAAGACAAGTTTTCTCAATGGGTAGAGGAGGAAGAGAATTTGGAATTGAAAATAAAATTTAATTAGAACCCCATCTATTGAGTCCATCTCTTGCCAGGCAATATCTAATTTCTAGATCATTTGGGAGAGTAAGAACCTTAGGTCAGTACTCTGGTTCTCTTGTATGTAGTTGGAAAGAACTGGGACAGTGTGAAACATAGAAAGAGATGCTGAAAACTGGCTCTGAGGTAGTCTGGTTTATAGTACAGTTTTGAAGTATTCATAACCTTATGAAGCATTCAAGAAAGAAATGCATGTTGGCATGTCTGTGTTCTTTTCTCTTCAAGTCCAACAATATGATGATGTTTCTAATAACAGTTTTAAATTGTAGATACTACATAATTAGTAAAACCAAGCAGAGTATTATAAAGGCAAATTCAGCAATAATTCTTTTTTTTATTAATTTGTTTGTTTACTTTTAGTTTACAAGATTCAATTCCACAATTCCTTGAGTTTCACATTTTATTCCCCCCACACACATGGCAGCATACAGTCAAGTATAGGATCTGTAAATACTTTCACATTACATACATTAGTCAGGTTGTAAAGACATATTGTATCAGATGGAATGAAAAATGGTAAAGAGAACATAAAACCAAACAAGAAAAGGAAAAAGATCAGGTGTTTTGCTTCCATCTGGATATAAACTCAGTTCTTTCTAGTTCTTTCTCTGGATGCACACGTTTCTCTCCATCATGAGTCTTTTGGGATTGATTTATATCACTGCATTGCTGAGAAGAGTCCAGTCTATCAAAGTTGGTCATCACACATATGTTGTGTCTGTAATTGTGTACAAATTTCTCCTGGTTCTACTCTTCTCACTCAGCATCAGTTTGTATAAGCTTCTCCAGGTAAATATGAAGTCCATCTGCTCCTCATTTCTTATAGCACAATAGTATTCCATAATATGCATATACCACAACTTGTTCAGCCATTCCCCAATTGATGGGCACCTCCTTAATTTCCAATTCTTTGCCACCACAAAAAGAGCTGCTATAAACATTTTTGTACATATGGGTCTTCTTCTCACTTCTATGATCAATTTGGGATATAACCCTAGGAGTGGTATTGCTGGGTCAAAGGATATGAAATTATTTATAGCCCTTTGGGCATAATTCCAGATTGCTCTCCAGAAAGGCTGGATCAGTTCACAACTCCACCAGCTATGCATTAGTGTTCCAATTTACCTACATCCTCTCCAGCATTTGTCATTTTCCTGTTTTGTCATCTTAACCAATCTGGCTGGTGAGATGTAGTACCTCAGAGTTGTTTTGATTTGCATTTCTCTAATCAATAGTGATTTAGAGCATTTCTTCGTGTACTTATAGATATCTTTAATTTCTTTCTCTGAAAATTGCCTGTTCATATCCTTTGACCATTTATTAATTGGGGAATGACTTGTATTCTTATAAATTTGACTCAATTCTCTGTATATTTTAGAAATGAGTTCTTTGTCAGAGACATAGGTTGTAAAGATTCTTTCCCAATTTCCCACCTCCCTCTTAATCTTGGTTACATTGGCTTTGTTTGTACAGAAACTTTTCAATTTCATGTAGTCAAAATTATCCATTTTACATTTTATAATGTTCTCTAATTCTTATTTAGTCATAAAGTCTTTCCCTTTCCACAAATCTGACAGGTATACTATTCCTTGTTTCCCGAGACTGCTTACAGTTTATATATATATATATATATATATGTATACATATGATCTAGTTATAAATGTGTACATATATACACATTTATACCTAGATCATGCACCCATTTAGACTTGATTTTGGTATATGGTGTTAGATAATGGTCTATGCCCAGTTTCTGCCATACTATATTCCAGTTTTCCAAGCAGTTTTTGTCAAATAGTAAGTTCTTATCCCAAAAACTGGGGTCTTCAGGTTTATCAAACAATAGATTACTATAGTCGACTTCTGAATCTCGTGTGCCTAATCTATTCCATTGATCCACTCCTCTATTCCTCAGTCCGTACCAAGTAGTTTTGATGACTGCTGCTTTATAATACAGATTGAAATCTGTTATAGCTAGTCCACCTTCCCTAGCATTTCTTTTCATTAATTCCCTTGATATTCTGGATTGTTCCAAATGAATTTTGTTACTATTTTTTCTAGCTCTATAAAGTTTTTTGGTAAATTAATTGGTATGGCACTAAATATATAATTTAATTTAGGTAAAATTGTTATTTTTATTATATTAGCTGGACCCAGCCATGAGCAATTGATGTTTTTCCAATTAGTTAGATCTGACTTTACTTGTGTGAAAAGCATTTTGTAGTTGTGGTCATATAGGTCTTGGGTTTGTTTTGGCAGGTAGATTCCCAAATATTTTATAATATCTACAGTAACTTTAAATGCGATTTCTCTTTCTATCTCTTGCTGTTGAATTTCATTGGAAATATATAGGAATGCCGAGGATTTATGTGGGTTTATTTTATATCCTGCAACTTTGCCAAATTTATTGTCTCAAATAGTTTTTTACTTGATTCTCTAAGTATATCATCATATCATCCACAAAAAGTGATAGCTTGGTCTCTTCTTTGCCTAATTTGATTCCTTTGATTTCTTTTTCTTCTCTAATTGCTACTGCTAAAATTTCTAGTACCGAATTGAATAAAAGGGGTGATAGTGGATATCCTTGTTTTATCCCTGATCTTATGGGAAATGCTGCTAGCTTTTCTCTATTACATATAATACTTGCTGATGGCTTTAAATAGATGCTACCTCTTATTTTAAGGAAGGCTCCATTTATTCCTATACTTCCTAATGTTTTTTAATAGGAATGGATGTTGTATTTTGTCAAAAGCCTTTTCTGCATCTATTGAGATGATCGTGTGGTTTCTGCTAGTTTTATTGTTGATATGATCAATTATTCTGATGGTTTTCCTAATATTAAACCATCCTTGCATTCCTGGAATAAGTCCTGCCTGATCAAATTGTATTATTCTTGAGATAAGTTGCTGTAGTCTATTTTGCTAATATTTTATTTAAAATTTTTGCATCTATATTCATGAGGAAGATTGGTCTATAATTTTCTTTCTCTGTTTAATCTCTTCCTGATTTAGATATCAATACCATATTTGTGTCATAAAAAGTATTTGGTAGGACTCCTTCTTTACTAATTTTCCCAAATAGTTTGTAGAGTATTGGAATCAATTGTTCTTTAAATGTTTGATAGAATTCACTAGTAAATCCATCTGGCCCTGGAGATGTTTTCCTAGGGAGTTGAGTGATGGCTTGTTCAATTTCTTTTTCTGAGATGGGGTTATTTAAGTAATTTACTTCCTCTTCAGTTAATCTAGGCAACTTGTATTTTTGTAAATATTCATCCATTTCTATAAGATTGTCAAATTTATGTGCGTACAATTGGGAAAAATAATTCCTAATTATTGTTTTAATGTCCTCTTCATTGGAGGTAGATTCACCCTTTTAATTTTTGATACTCATAATTTGGTTTTTTCTTTCTTTTTTTTTTAACATATTGACTTTTTTTTTCATAAAATCAGCTCTTAGTTTTATTTATTAATTCGATAGTTTTCTTAATTTCAATTTTATTAATCTCTCCTTTGGTTTTCAATATTTCTAATTTAGTATTTAATTGGGGATTTTGAATTTGTTCTTTCTTAGGTTTTTCACTTGCATGTCCAATTCGTTAATCTCCCTTTTCTCTAATTTAATCATGTATGCACTCAGGGATATAAAACTTCCCCTAAGTACTGCCTTTAATGCATCCCACAAATTTTGGTACGTTTTCTCATTATTATCATTCTCTTGAATGAAATTACTGATTGTTTCTATAATTTCTTGTTTGACCCACTCATTCTTTAGGATTAAATTGTTTAATTTCCAATTAGTTTTTAGTCTGTCTTTTTATGGCCCTTTATTGCATATAATTTTTATTGCATCATGATCTGAGAAGGATGCATTTAATATTTCTGTCTTACTGCATAGAATTGTGAGGTTTTTATGCCCTAGAACATGGTCAGTTTTTTGAGTATGTTCCATGAACCACTGAGAAGAAAGTATATTCCTTTTTGTCCCCGTTCAGTTTTCTCCAGAGATCTATCATATCTAGCCTCTCTAAAATTCTCTTCACCTCCTTAACTTCTTTCTTGTTTATTTTGAGGGTGGATTTATCAAGTTCAGAGAGGGGGAGATTAAGGTCTCTGACTAGTATAATTTTGCTATCTATTTCTTCCTCCAATTCCTTTACCTTCTCCTCTAGGAATTTGGATGCTATACCACTTGGTGCATATTTGTTAAGTAATGATATTGCTTCATTCTCGATGGTGCCTTTTAACAGGATATAGTTTCCTTCCTTATCCCTTTTAATTAGGTCAATTTTTGCTTTTGCTTTATCTGAAATAAGGATTGCTACCCCTGCTTTTTTTACTTTAGCTGAGGTATGATATATTTTACTCCAGCGTTTTCCCTTTACCCTGTGTGTATCCCTCTGTTTCAGATGTGTTTCTTGTAAACAGCATATTGTAGGATTATTATTTCTAATCCTTTCTGTTATCTGTCTCTGTTTGATGGGAGAATTCATTCCATTCACATTTACAGTTATGATTGTTATCTGTTTCTTTCCCTCCATCCTATTCCTTCCCCTGTTAATGCTCACATTTTCCCCCTTCTCCCTTCCGCCCCTGAATAGTTTTCCTTTTAACCACTGCCTCCCTCAGTATTCCCTTATCAGTCCCCTTCCCTTTTCCTCCCCTTCCCCCTTAATTCTTCCCTCCCTACTAACAACCCCCCCCCCTTTTTGTAGCCCTTTCCCCCTCCTACTGCCTGTAGGATATGTTTATACTTAATGAAGTATGTTATTTCTTCTTCGCACCAAGAGTGACAGGAACAAATCTCATGCGAAGCTCCTCTCCCTCCACTCTTTCCCTCTAAAATGATACTTTTTGCATTTCTTCTCCATAGAGTTCTATGCTTAACTAGTTGTTATTCCCTCCTTGCACCAGAACCAATGAGGGAAAAGCTCATATGATTCTCATATCCCTCACTTCCTTTTCTCTGCTATATTGTTTTTATGTGTCTTTGTGTGGCATAATTTACCCTTTTCCACTTCATTCTTCTGCTTCCATTGTAGCCCTTAATAAGATTTTTTTTTGTCATTTTGAGTATTTTATGCTCATACCCTCTACTTTTCTGTAAACAATTTGCTCTTATTAAATAGCAGGGTATGTGTGTGTGTGTGTGTGTTTACTTTGTTTACCTTTCTATGTCACTCTTGCATCCCATAATTGGAGGTTGAATTTTCTGTTGAGCTCTGGATTTTTCATCAGGAAGGTCTGGAACTCTGTTATATCATTGAATGGCCATCTCTTTGCTTGGAAGAATATGCTCAGTCTCTCTGGGTATGTGATCCTTGGTTGTAACCTGAGCTCTTTTTCCTTCTGGAAAATTGTATTCCACTGCCTCCAGTCTTTCAATGTAGAGGCTGCCAAATCTTGTGCGATCCTCACTTTGGACCCTAGATATTTGAATTGTTTCTTTCTGGCCTCTTGAATTATTTTCTCTTTTACCTGGTAGGTCTGGAGTTTGGACACAACATTTCGAGGACTTTTCAGTTTGGGATCTCTTTCAGCAGGTGTCCAGTGGATTCTCTCGATTTCTATTTTACCCTCAGGTTCTAGTATGTCAGGGCAGTTTTCCTTAATAATCTCTTGGAGAATGTTATTTTCATCATGATTTTCTGATAGGCCTATGATTCTCAGATTATCTCTCCTGGATCTGTTTTCCAGGTCAGTTATTTTCCCATTGTGATATTTTACCTCTTTTCCTAATTTTTCATTCTTGTTGTTTTGTTTGACTAATTCTTGGTTCCTCATAGAGTTATTTGTTTCAATTTGGTTGATTCTGGTTTTTAGAAAATCATTTTCCTTGGTTAATTGTTGGAGCTCCTTTTCCATATCATACACTTTTCTTTTTAGAGAGATCTTTTCTTCATTATAATGTTTTTTAATTATGCAATTTTGGTTTTGAGAGAATTATTCATTTTGTCTTCTATCTCTCTCATTTGCTTTTCAAAATTCCTTTTGAGCTCATCTAGGAGAGCTTTCTGTGCTTGGGACCCATTCCCTGTTGATCTTTCAGCTGTGTGTATAGAGTCCACATTGTCTCCCTCTGAGTTTGGTTTCTCCCTCTGAGGATAGTAGGACTCCAGAGTCTTTGTAGTCTGCTTTCTACCCATTTTGAAGCAGGACCCTAGCCATGACCTTTCTCTAGGGATCCCAAGCCTTTACTGTAGAGGGTTTTCCCCTGCGGCAATAGTTACTATGTTTTGGCGGGGGGGGGGGGGGGGGGGGTTGGAGCATGCAAGGTTCACTCTGTCATCCTGTTCTTTGGAGGTCCTGATAGGGGCTTTTTAAAAAATTCCTGGGCTATGAAGAGGTAGCCCCAGGAGTATTTGCTGTCCTGTACAGGGGCCACTGCATTTGCTTCTTACCTTGCTCTTTCCGGATCCAGCCCTTTGGTGATAGGCCTGGCAGTGGCTCTTGTGGTTGGTGGGATGACTTGCCCCCGAGTTGATCAGGCCTCTTCTTGGTCTGCCTCTGCAGGCCCAGTGCCTTCCAGGCCTGCCTCTCAAAGTCAGCAATAATTCAACAAATATTTAAGTGCCTGTTATATTCAAGGTATGGTTTTTGGTGTTAGGGATACAAAGAAAACAAAAGTCTCCCCCCCCCCCCAAGGAGCTTCTATGGGGAAACAACATGTACACATATAAGTAATTGCAATATAGATATTCAAAATAAAAATGAAGCAATTCAGAAGAGAAATGAATAGCAGCTTAATTCTAGGAAGCCATCATGTAGGAGGTGGTGCTTGAATTGATTTTTGAAAGATTCTACTGAAGGAACACAACATACAGGCAGATAAGTCAATTCAAGGTAATTTGAGATGGGAACAAGTAATAATAGAGGTGAAGAGAAGGATCAGTAAAGACTTAGAAGTTTGTGCTATTCCAGTTGAATTTTAAAGGAAGATTAAAAACTCTGAAAGTCCAAGATGGAAAGAAAATACATAACAGTTAATATGATTACAGGAGGTAGCAGACAAAATAACCACTTTTGGGAAATGAATTCCTTGGAATGTAGATTGTGTGAAGAGGTATAATGTGAAAAAAAATCTGGACAGATTGGAATTAGATGGTGAAAGGCTTTATTTTTTAATTAAAAAATATTTTCTTCCCACATTCCCCTTTCCATCATTTAAAAAAAAAGGAAAAAAATCCTTGTAACAAATATGAATAGTCAACCAAAACTGATACACTCATAGACCATATCTAAAAATACATATCTGATTCCCTGTTGGGGAGGGGGGAGGGTAGCCCTTGTCAGTCTTCTGGAATCATGGTTTATCATTGCATTAGTCAGAGTTCTAGTGTCTTTTGTAAGTTGTCTTTTTACTTTCTTGCTGTTACTGTATAAACTCTTCTGGCTCAGTTTACTTCACTCTGCATCAGTTCATGCAAGTCTTCCTTAGTTTCTATGAAACTATCAATTTCAGAATTTCTTATGAAACAATATTCCATTTATCATAATTTCTTCAGCCGTTCTTCAACTGATGTGTACTCTATTAATTTATTTGCAGTTCTGTGCCAGTACAAGAAGAGCTGTTCTATTTCTATACACATAGATCGTTTTATTCTTTTTTGGATTTTTGGGGGGTATATCTCTAGTAGTGGTATCATTCTGTAAAAAAAAAATATGCACAGTTCAGTAATTTTTTGGTGCTAATTCCAAATTGCTTTCTAGAAAGTCTGTAACTATTCATAATTCCACCATTAATGTTCATGTTTTTCAACATACCATCAATTCTTTTATTTTTTTTTTATTTAAGCAATTGGGGTTAAGTAACTTGCTTAAGGTTACACAGCCAGTTATTTTGTGTGGGTGCCAAGTATCTGAGGCTGGAACCAATCCCGGGTCTCCCGACACCAGGGCCGGTGCTCTTACTCACTGCACCACCTGCTTGCCCCTATACCATCAATTCTAATAGTTTTTCTTTTGTCCTTTTTTTTTGTCAACTTCACTTATCTAATGAATGTGAGGTGGAAATTCATAATTGTTTTAAGGTGTATTTCTCTTAATTATTAGGGCTTTGGAACATTTTTTCATATCTCTGTTGGTAGCTTGTATTTTGTTCTTTGAAATTTGCTGCTTCTTATCTGTTGGCCATTTGTCAGTTTGGGAAATAGAAAACATCAAATGTTAAGTTAGAGAATTTTTATTTTATTTTGCAGCAAAGAGGGTAACCATTGAAGATCTTTGAACAGGGGAGTAACATTGTCAGACCTGTGTTTGAGGAATGTTAATTTGACAAGTGTGTAGAGGATGGATTGGAAAAGGAAGAGAATGGAAAAAGGGAGACCAGTTAGGAGATGGTTAGAATCTTAATGAGGGATAAGTTGTGTGAGTGGAGAGAAGGGAGAGGTATTGATAAGAGATAACTGACTAGAGTTAGTACCTGGTTGGATATAGGCAACTGGATTGGATATTTTTGAACTGATGGAGGTAGGAAGAGTCAGTGATGACTGAGGTAGTGAATATGGGTATCTGGGAGTATGATATACTCAACAGAAATATGGAAGTTTGGGAGGGAAATTTATATAGATCTATGAGTTAATACTATAGAAATAATAATTGAACCTTTGGGATCTAACTGGCTAATCAAAGGAGTCTAGAGAGAAGAAAAGAGGACCCAAGACAGAGCCTTAGGAGTTCCCCCCACTAAGGGGGTGAGAGATGATGTCCCAGTAAAGGAGACAAAGAAGAAGCAGAATGAGAGGTAGGAGGAGACAGAGCCAAGAGCAATGGTATACAAGCCAAGGAAGAAGGGATCTGGGAGGAGTTGACTGCCAAAATTTACAAAGAGATGGAAGAAGATGAGAAGAGACTAAAGACCATTATATTTATCAGGAAACCATTGGTAAAGTTGGAGAGTTGGATAATAAAGTTGGGTAATTTCAGGTTAAGATGAATTTGAAGGAGTTGATAAAGAGTCAGTGAATGTAGGCCATTCTTCCTAGCAGTTTAACAATGAAGGAGTAGAGAGACACAGGACAGCAGTTTGAGGGGATTGCTGGATCTAGTCATTTTTTTTAAGGATAGAGAAAATACAGGAATATTTGTAGACAGTGGAGAAGGAGGTGGAAAACATTTTGTCAGGAATTCTACTATTGTGCATAAGTGTAGAAAAGCCTACTGGCCAAACTAACTCTAATCTCTCCCTCCCTTTTATCTTTAAGTTGTATATTTCTCCCATTTTGAGAGAATTTTTCTAGATCAAACTGGCAATATGATAGGTGACACTGTGTTCCAGGACTGTTTTTGGAAGGTACTGTCATGGAGTAGGTGAAGGGGGCTTTAAATGTTAAAAAATATGAAGGTTATATTTCCTAATAGCATAATGTTTAGGTTCTTCACAAAATTATGGTAGAAAGTTAATTGAGAATGTGGTATCTTCAGATTCCTTCAAATTAAAAAAAATTTTTTTTTTGCTTTTTGGAAGGGGGAAGGTAGGGCAATTGAGGTTAAGTGACTTGCCCAAGGTCACATGGCTGCAGGGGGTTTTTTGTGTATTAAGTGTCTGAGGCTGGATTTGAACTCAGGTCCTCCTGACTCAAGGGCCGGTGCTGTATTCACTGTGCCACCTAGCTGCCCAGATTTTTACTTATTATTTATATTAATTTGTTATATTAAATTAGACCAGATGTTTTGAAATTCCTGACTCTTTTAGACTGAATCCTTGCTTTAAATATCTCGGTATTTGTCATTTGTTGTGTCCAGCTGTGGCTGATCAGACCAGTACAAGCTTGGAAGGTTTTACCACATGTCAGGCAAAAATAGTCCATGTAAACATTTGGAATGGAGATGTCTCTAAGTTTGTGCGTCTCATGTTTCTTTTGAGCTACTGCAATTCTGCTTCACTCATAGAGCACAGCACCTTCTTTGATGCTAGCATGTCATGCTGGGTGGTCCTTTGCTAGTGTCTCCCATTTCACACAATTGAAGAGCTTTTCATAGAAACTTTGACAGTGTCCATGTATTGCTGCTTCTGACCTCCATGTGAGTGCTCCATAAAAGTCTTTTGAGCAAAAAAAAAAATTTGGCACTCAAATAAGGTGACCAGCCCATCAGAGCTATGGTCTCTACATTAGAATTTAGCAGTTTAGCTTCAAGAAAGGGCCTCAGTGTCTGGGATCTGATCTTGCCAGGTAATTTTCAGAATCTTCCTAAGACAATCCAAATGAAGCGATTCCATTTTCTGGCATGGCACTGGTATACCATCCAGGTTTCACAGGCATACAACAATGAGGTTGGCAAAATGACTCTGTAGACCTTCAGTTTGGTAGGCAGTCTAATACTTCATCTCTTCCACACTTTCATTCAGAGCCTCCAAAATACTGACCTAGCTTTGGTCATACATCAACCAAACTGCATATGGGGATATCCCTGGAAAGTATACTGCCAAGGTAAGGAAACTTATCCATGTCATTCAAAACTTTTCCATTTGCTGTAACTGATGATTCCACATAGAGATGGTGTGATGTTTCTTTCAAGCCCCGGCTAAAATCACACCTTCTGCAGGAAGACTTCACCAATCCCATTTAATGCTAGTGTTTTCCCCCTAAACTTATCTCAACTTTATACAGTCTGTGTCTTATTTGTAACTAGTTTGTGTGTTGTTTCTCCCATTTATACTGTGAACTGCTTGAGAGAATAGACTATTTTTTTGCCCAGTGCTTAGCATAGTGCTAGCACATAGTAGGTACCTAATAAGTAGTCCTTGACTACAATTGAAGTAATTTGGAAAATGCTATGACTTAGCACTTTATTAGGTGAGAATACCTGTATTGAATTGATCAGTTAATAGTATTAGATAAGATTAGAGAAATCATTTTTCCAGGCTGCTTTCCCCCCAATATATTTTATTTTGTTAAATATTTCTGAATTATGTGTAAAAATATTTAATATTTATTTTTTTAATTTTGAGTTTCAAATTTCCTCCCTCCCTCCTGTCCTTCCATTCTTTTTGAGAAGGCAAGTAATTTGATATTAGTTATACATGTGAAATCCTGTAGAACATATTTCCATATTAGCCATATTGCAAAAGAAAACAGATGAAAAAAAACCACAAGATAAATAAAGTAAAAAAAAAATGTGCTTCAGTCAGCATTTAGACTTTGTCAGCTCACTGTTGGAGGTGGATAGCATTTTTTTCATCATGGGTCCTTTGGAATTGTCTTGGATCATTGATTTGATCAGAGTAGCTAAGTTTTTCCACAGTTGATCATTCTTATAGTATTGCTTGGTACTGTGTACTGTGTTCTCTTGGTTCTGCTCACTTCACTTTATGTGAGTTCATATAAGTCTTCCCAGGTTTTTCTGCAACTATCCTGCTTGTTATTTCTTATAGAACAATAGTATTCCAATACAATCTTATACCATAATGTGTTCAACCATTCCCTAGTGGTATCCTTTCAGTTTCTAATTCTTTGTCACATAAAAAGAACTGCTATAAATATTGTTGTATAAATAGATCCTTTTCCCTTTTATTTGATCTCTTTGGGGTACAAACCTAATAGTGGTATTGCTGGCTGAAAAGGTATGCAAAGTTTTATAGCCCTTCAGGTATATTTCCAAATCATTCTTCAGAATGGTTGGAATAGTTCACAACTTCACCAATGGTGCATTCGTGTCCCGATTTTTCCACATTCTCCAACATTTAGCATTTTCCTTTTCTGTCATATTAGCCATTTTGACAGCTGTGAGGTGGTATCTCAGAGTTATTTCAATTTGTATTTCTCTAATCAGTAGTGATTTAAGACATTTTTTCATGTGACAATTGATAACTTTAATTTCTTTTTCTGACTGCTCATTTCCTTTGGCCATTTTTCAACTGGGGAATGGCTCTTATTTTTGTAAATTTGGTTCAGTTCTCTTGAGACATGAGACCTTTGTCAGAGAAACTTACTATAAAAATTTTTGTCCCAGTTTCCTGTTTTCCTTCTTCTTTTGGCTGCATTATAGTTTTCTTTGTGTGGAACCTTTTTAATTTGATGTAATCAAAATTATCCACTTTATTTCCCATGATGCTTTCTTATCTCTTGCTTGCTTGATCATAAACTCTTCCCCTTATTCATAGGTCTGATGGCTTAACTTTTCCATGTTCCCCTAATTTATTTATATATCAGTCTTTATGTCTAAATCATTTATCCATTTTGACCTTATTTTGGTATATGGCATGAGATGTTAGTCTATGCCTAATTTCTTGCAAATTGCTTTCTGGTTTTTCCAGCAATTTTTGTAAAAGGTTGAGTTTTTACCCCTAAAACTTGGATATTTGGGTTTATCAAACTAGTAGATTACTCCGGCCCTTTACTATTGTGTATTGTGTGTCTTATCTGTTTCACTGATCCACCACTGTATGTCTTAGTCATAAGTCACCACATTTTTAAATGATTACTGCTTCATAATATATTTGAAATCTGGTACTGCTAGGCAACTTTCACATTTTTCTCATTGATTTTCTTGATATTTTTGACCTTTTGTTTTTCCAGATGAATTTTGTTATTATTTTTTCTAGCTCTATAAAATAATTCTTTGGTAGTTAGATTGTTATAGCACCGAATAAGTAAATTAAATTAGGTAGAATTTTCATTTTTATTATATTGGCTCAGCCTACTCATCAGCAATTAATATTTCTCCAATTGTTTAGATCTGTTTTTATTTGTTTGAAAAGTGTTTTATAATTGTGTTCATATAGTTCCTGGGTTTGTCTTGGCAGGTAGACTCTCAAGTAATTTATATTATTTGCAGTTATTTTAAATGTAATTTCTTTATCTCTTGCTGCTGGGTTTTGTTGGTAATACACAGAAATTTTGATGATTTATTTCATAACCTGCAATGTTCCTAAAATTTATTAATTCTTTCTTTTTTTTCTTTTTGTTTTGGAGGGGGAAAGGCAGGGCAATTGGGGTTGAGTGACTTGCCCAAGGTCACATGGCTGGTAAGTGTTAAGTGTCTGAGGCTGGATTTGAACTCACGTCCTCCTGACTCCAAGGCCAGTGCTCTATTCACTGCATCACTTAGCCACTCCAAAATTGTTAATTATTTCAACTAGTTTTTAGTTGATTAGTTGATTCTTTGCGATTCTTCAAGAAAACTATCATATCATCTGCAAAGAGTAATAATTTTGTTTCCTCATTGGAAGAATTAATTTGATCTTCCTTGGTGGTGTTTTCACCTTTTTCATTTTTGATACTGGTCATTTGACTTTCTTTTTAGAATCAAATTAACCAATGGTTTATCTTCCCCACCTGCCCCCCATAAAACCAGTTCCTAGTTTTAGTTGTTAGTTGTGTTTTTTTTTTAATTTATTTTTTCTTTCAGTGTTATTAATCTCTCCTCTGATGTTCAGGATTTCCATTTTGGTGTTTAAATGGGGATTATTTATTTGTTTTTCTTTATTTTTTACTCACATGCGCAATTCATTGATCTATTCTTTCTCTATTTTATTGATGTATTTAGAGATGTAAAATTTCCCCTAGGTATTTTGGCTGCATCCCACATTTGGAATGTTGTCTGATTAGTTTCATTATAACTATTGAGTGTTTTTATGATTTGTTCTTTAACCATGTCATTCTTGGGATTAGATTACATTGTTTTTGACTAATTTTTAATCTATGCTTTCATAGCCTTTTATTGAAAGCAATAGTTATTGCCTTATGGTCTGAAATAGGTGCTTTTAATATTTCTGTACTTGGTTGTGAAGTTTTATGCCTCAATAATACATGGTCAATTTTTGTGAAGGTGCAGTTACAGATGAAATAAGGTATATTTCTTTCTATTCCCATTCAGTTTCTGCAGAGGTTTATCATAACTAACTTTTCTCAGATTCTATTCATTTCCTTATCTTTTTTCTTACTAATTCTATGGTTAGGTTTATCCAACTCTGAGAAGGGAAAGTTAAGGTCTACAAAAAGTATAGTTTTGCTGTCTTATTTCTTCCCTAGTTCATTTAACTTTTTCTTTAAGAATTTGAATACTATGCTATTAGGGACTTATATGTATTGATATTACTTTATTATCTGTGGTTCCTTTTAGTGTAGTTTGCTTGCTTATCCTTTTTAATTAGGTCTGTTTTTGCTTTTGCTATGTCTGAGATCATGATTATTTTAACTCTCTCTGGGTATATTTCCATTTCAAGTATGTCCCTTGAAAACAATGTAGTGTTGGATTCTTTTTGTTTTTACTTTTTTTTGGTCTTTATTAATTTGTTTGTTTACTTTTAGTTTACAAGATTCAGTTCCACAATCCTGTGAGTTCAAATTTTCTCCCCCCCCCCCTCCTATTTCCCCCAACCCCCATGGAGGCATGAAATCAAGTATAGGATTTGAAAATACTTTCACATTAGACATTAGTCAGGTTATAAAGAAGGATTGTAATGGATTGAATGAATGTTGGGAAATAGGAAACAAAACCAAACAAGAAAAAGAAAGAGAGCAGGGAGCTTGCTTCAATTTGCTTTCAAACTCTGTTCTTTCTAGTTCTTTCTCTGAACATAGACATCTCTCTCTATCATGAGTCTTTTGGAATTGTCTTATAACCCTGTATTGCTGAGAAGAGTCCATCAAAGTTGATTATCATACACATGTTGTGTCTGTAATTGTGTACAAATTTCTCCCAGTTCTGCTCTTCTTACTCAGCATCAGTTTGTATAAGCCTCTCCAAGTAAATATGAAGTCCTTCTGTTCCTCATTTCATATAGCGCAATAGTATTCCATTACATTCATATACCACAACTTGTTCAGCCATTCCCTAATTGATGGGCATCCCTTTAATTTCCATTTTTTTTGCCACCACAAAAAGAGCTGCTATAAATATTTTTGTACATATGGGTCTTCCACTTCTATGGTCGCTTTGGGATACAACCCTAGAAGTGGTATAGCTGGGTCAAAGGGTATGAAATTATTTAAAGCCCTTTGGGCATAGTTCCAGATTGCACTTCAGAATGGTTGAATCAGTTCATAACTCCACCAACAATGCATTAGTGTTTCAATTTTTCCACATTCTCTCCAGCATTTGTCATTTTCTTGTTTTGTCATCTTAGCCAGTCTGACTGGTGAGATGTGGTACCTCATAGTTGTTTTGATTTGCATTTCTCTAATCAATAATGATTTAGAGCATTTTTTCACATGCTTATAGATATCTTTAATTTCTTCCTCTGAAAACTACCTGTTCATGTCATTTGACCATTTATCAATTGGGGAATGACTTATACTCTTATAGATTTGACTTAATTATCTGTATACTTTAGAAATGAGGACTTTATAAAAGATATTGGTTGTAAAAATTCTTTCCCAATTTCCCACTTCCCTCTTAATCTTAGTTACATTGGCTTTGTTTGTACAGAAACTTTTCAATTTAATGTAATCAAAATTTTCCATTTTGCATTTTATAATGTTCTCTAATTCTTATTTCATCATAAAGTCTTTCCCTCTCTATAAATCTGACAGGTAAACTATTCATTGCTTTCTCAGATTGCTTACAGTATCAGCCTTAAACCTAGATTGTGCACCCATTTAGACTTGATTTTGGTATATGGTATTAGATAATGGTCTATGCCCAGTTTCTGCCATACTATATTCCAGTTTTCCCATCAGTTTTTCTCAAATAGTGAGTTCTTATCCCCAAAACTAGGGTCTTTGGGTTTGGATTCTTTTTTTCTAATCTTTTTGCTCTCAGCTTCTGTTAATGGCTGAACTCATCCCATTCACAGTTATGATTTCTGTGCATTTCCCTCCATCATATTTTCTTCTGTTTATTTTCTCTCTCTCTCTCTCTCTCTCTCTCTCTCTCTCTCTCTCTCTCTCTCTCTCTCTCTGTCTCTCTCTGTCTCTCTCTGTCTCTCTCTCTCTGTCTCTCTCTCTCTGTCTCTGTCTCTCTCTCTCTGTCTCTCTCTCTCTGTCTCTCTCTGTCTCTCTCTGTCTCTCTCTCTCTGTCTCTCTCTCTCTGTCTCTGTCTCTCTCTCTCTCTGTCTCTCTCTGTCTTTCTCTCTCTCTCTCTCTGTCTCTCTCTCCTTCTTCTTCTTCTCTCTCTTCCTCCAAAGTCTCTTTTGCTTCTAATCACAGCCTTCTTTTATCCTGCCTCCCTTTTGTCACCCCTTCTTTCACTTACCCTCTTCCCCACCTGCTTCCCATTTGTGTAAGATAGATTTTTATTACTAGTTGGGTATGTGTGTGTGTTTTCCCTTTTTGAACCAGTTTAGATATGAATGAGGTTCAAACATTGCTTGCCGTATGCCCATTTTTCCTTTCCCTTTCCTCCAGGCATCCCACTTTCTCATCTATCCATTTTTTTAAACATCCCAAAATAATTGACTCAATCCCATGCTCTGTTTGTATTAGCATCTTCTAAGTGCCATAATAAAGATAAAATTTTTAGAAGTTACATGTATCATCTTCCCATATAGAAAGATAAAAGTTTATCTTTACTGAGTCCCTTATGGTTTCTCTTTTAAGTTTACCTTTTTATGCTTCTCCTGAGTCTAGTATTTGAAAGTCAAATTTTCTATTCAGCTCTGGTCTTTTCATCAGGAATGCTTGGAAGTCCTCTATTTCGTTAAATGTCTATTTTCCCCCCCTAAAAGTATTATACTCAATTTTGCTGGGTAGTTACTCCTGGTTGTAATCCCAGATCTTTTGCCATTCTGGAATAGTCTTAAGTCCTCTGCTCCTTTCATGTGGTAGCTGTTAAATCTTGTGTAAACCTTACCATGACTCCACAGTATTTGAATAGTTTCTTTTTAGGTGCTTGTAGTATTTACTCTGAGGAATTTGGCTATGAATTTTACTATAATATTCCTGGGTGTTTTCATTTTGGGATCTCTTTCAGGAGGTGGTCAGTGTATTCTTTCACTTTCTATATTAAACTATGGTTCTAGGATATCAGGGCAGTTTTCTTTGATTATTTCTTGAAACATGATATGTAGTTCTTTTTATCATGACTTTCAGGTAACACAACAAATAATTCTTTAATTATCTCTCCTCAATTTATTTTCCAGGGAAGTTGTTTTTTTTTTAATGAGATATTTCACATTTTCTTCTATTTTGTCATTCTTTTGACTTTGTTTTATTGTTTCTTAGTATCTAATCTAATGGAGTCATTAGCTTCCACTTACCCAATTGTAATTTTTAAGGAATTGTTTTCTTTAGGGAACTTTTGTACCTCTTTTCCCATTTGGTAAATTCTACTTTTAAGGAGTTATTTTTATGAATGAATTTTTGAACTTCTTTTTCCGTTTAGCCAGTTCTACATTTTAAGATGTTACTTTCTTTAGTATTTTTTTTTTTGTGCTGCCTTGGACCAAACTGTTCATTGTCTTTTCATAATTTGCTTTCTTTGCCTAATTTTTCCTCTACCACTCTTATTTGACTTAAAAATTTTTTTTTAAGTTTTTCTAGGAATTCTTGTTGGGCTTGTGTCCAATTCAAACTTTATTTTCCTTTGAGGCTTTCTTTGTAGCTGTTTTAACTTCATTGTCTTCATCTGAGTTTGTGTCTTGATCTTCCTTGTCATCATAGTAGCTTTTTATGGTCAGGTTCTTTTTTGTTGTTGTTTGCTCATTTCTCTACATTCTGTTTCTTCATTTTGAGCTTTATTTTAAAGTTGGGCTGTGTTGCCAGTGGGGTTGGGAGTGGGATGGGTGCAATTCTGGGGGCTCGGAAATTTTTGGTGCTTTCAAGGTGGTGTGATAAAGGGAAAAGTGTGGTCAATGCTTTCCTGGTCTGCACTTTGCTCCTTGTCCAGGAAGGACCCTCAATCCCTTGAGATTGCAATTGATTCTGCTCCTTAGGTCCTCTGTTCCTTATGACCAGGAAATCATATTGTTTCTAATTGTCCCTGATCCCTTGGGGCCAAAAGTGGTACTGCTCCTCAGGGTTCCCACTCCCCCTTGACTGAAAGTGCTGGTCTCTGCCCTTGAACTATGACTCAGAAGTGAGACTAGGCAGTGGATTTGTCTTGTCCTGCATTCAGTGCTCTCATAGGGGTCTCCTGTAATCTTTTACTGACCAATTGCTAAGTCCCTTATGATCTCTGACTTGAGAACTCCCAAGGCTGGTGCTCTTTCTGTTGCTACCACTTAGACCCACCACTGGTATGTTTCATCCATGCAGGCTCCAGCTAGCCTCTACCCCTGTCACAGATCTCTCATTCTTGCTTCCTCAGTTGTCTTGACTGGAAAGAATATATTTTTCTGCCCTTCTGTTGACCCTTCCATTCCAGATTTCAATTTGAAGTGTCACTTTGTTCTTTTGGGGTTAGTGTTGGAGAGAGCTCAGCTAAGTGCTGTCTCTGCTTCACTAGCTCTCCAGCCTACTTCTTGACTGGGCTTTATGTTAGTGTTGGACTCTACTCTTCTCTTGGGGTGGGAAGGATATCTGGTCTGAGCTTTTGCCTTTAATGTCATTCTGTTGTTTTCATGGCTTACTTTGGGAACTTGTAAGTGTTTGGGGTTCCCAAGGTGGCATGATCCTAAAAGAGCTCTGTTCACAGCCCTCTTGGTTTGCTCTCACAAATTCTTCTCCCAGTTTGGGTTTGTTGGATTGTGTGTGGTTGAGTTTCCACAGGCTGCTGCTGGACCCAGTCACTGGTAACCTGCTGGGGGAGTTCTGCTGTTCAGAGCAAAGAGACTGTTGGTTCAGCCTTGGTTTTAGTCTCCTGCCCTGGTTTATTCCTGTCTCTGTTGATACAGTGTTGACTTTGTCACCTAAGGACATAAAAGTCCCACCCACATGGATTTGGCTTTCTCTGATTTGGTAGATATTTGAAGACCACACAAGTCACCAAACCCTGCCTGGTTTATCAGAGGTGTTTCCATATCATTGACATCAGGAGGGTGATGTCTTGACTTCCAGGTGAATTGGAGAGCTGTGCAAGGTCATCAGACTTACTCTCTCCTCCAAAGAGGAGGGTCCAGTGGCAAGATAATAAGTCAAGATAATTGGTGATGGCCCCTGTTTCCATATAAAGTGAATAGGAGGGAGTTCCATATAACTCAGAGGTGTTTCCATAAAACGTGCATAGGAGGATGTTTTAAGAGGGGAGGGATTTGTCTGGTGTTCAGAGAAGCTAAATGACATTAGATCTTTTTATCCTTGTTGCATATCATTGCTATTTTAGGGAAAGATAAACCATCCTTTTGTTAACTCTTCAGGGATTTGTGAGTGCTCTAGTTCTAACATTAGCCTGGACTAATAGGATGTTGACATTAGTCCTGCCCCTGACTGGAGTGAAAGCTACTGGATGAAATTGAATAATGCTTCACAGGAGGCATATTAGGATTGGCTGAAGAGTCTCATCATGCCCTATCTGGCATGATGTATAAAATAGCAGTTCCATCTAAGCTAAGCCCCTGAAAGGGAATTGCTAGGGAGGAAGGGAAAAGAATCTCTCTCTTGCTTCCCTCTCCTCAGCCAGAAAATAACCTTGTGATCTTCAAAAACTTGAAAGATTTGGGGCTTCTCATCAGCCTTCTAGCAGTGTCCCTAGAATAGCAGTAACTGGCAGCAGTGTCTGAACTGGGAGCTGTGCACAAACTAGAAGCACTGAGAGAGGCAACTGTAAGACTAAAGAGGCTCAGGGCGGCCAGGTGGCTCAGCGAGTAAGAGCACCGGCTCCAGTGTTGCGATGACCTGGATCAAATCCGGGCTCAGATACTCAGTGCCACACCCAGAAATAACTGGCCTTGTAACCTTGAGCAAGTTACTTAACCCTGATTGCTTTAAAAAAAAAAAGACTAAAGAGGCTCACAGAAAGCTACACCAGGCCTAAGTGAAGCTGCATGATGGTCTCATGAAGTGGGGTAATAGTACTGCAAGTCAAAGTTTATTCCAGGGGCTACCGGTTAGTCCCTGTGCTGTTTATGCTCTAAATTTGTGTCTAATTTTCCCTGAATTGTGTATGTACTTGTGGGAGTGTCCCCCAGATTTGGGCTGTTTGTACTGACTCTTCTTAGTACATCACCTTTTGGTAAAAGCTAATTCAGTGGAGTCAGCTAATTGATATCAACTAATAATCAATGGAGTATGCATACCATTGGGTGGAGGTGGTGTTCATGAACTATATAGCATTAGAAATATGGCCTGCCTCACTCCCCAGCCTTAAGAATGAATGGAGATTGAGTTTCCCCAGTGTCATAGATACACATGTTTGCAAATGCTGCATAATTGTGATTTTTAAAATTACTGTTATCATTCGCACTCCTCCTATTACTTTCCTCTGCCCTGTCATACTTACTTTGAGCTCATGCATTTGGAATTTTATTTTTATGAATGAATTTTGACGTGGTATATACTAATTTTATAGGTAGACATTAATAATAAAGCTATGTATGTAGCACTTTATAGTTAGTACTTTCACATATTATCTCATTTGATCCTCATGATAACCCTGTTTAGTAGATAGTGCCAGTATTTTTAAGGTAGAGGGTGATCTGGGGACTTTACTGATCTGCTTGATGCATTTATGAGATAGTCAGCTTTGATTTTGGACTTTGATTGTATTTTTGCAGTTGGGGATCGGTTGATTGGCTTGGGCTATTATGGATCATTTGGACAAATTAGTTGGTTGAGACAGGGTTGGACAGACCCTTTTATGTTAGGCCAGTGAAAGGGAACCTTCACTGTAGAGTTGGACCTTTGCCTGAAAGATGGTAACTATGGAAAGGGGAACCTTTGTGGTAAGATGATAGGAGTTCCTGAGCTCCAGTTTCCTGAATAGAGGACAGTGAGTTCCTTTGATAATTTTGAGTTCTCTGACCCAATCTGCAAAAGAAGGGAAGTTCCTAAACTGCACAGCAGTGGAGTTATTTCTCTAGTAACCCCAAATTAAAGAATTCTGAAATAGCTTTTTTAAAGAGAGAAAGGGGCAAGTTGGGGAAGAGAGAATACCATATCGATTACTTAACAAGCATTTGTTACCCACTATTTGTCAGGTGCTTTGCTAAGCACTGGAGATACAAAGACAAAACTCAAATAATCCCTGCTATCAAAGAATTCATATTCTTATTTTTGGCCCATGAGACCATAAAACCAACAGAAAACTAGACCTCAAAATAAGGGGACCAAAAGATTGAACTTTACCCTCTACCATTATTCTCAGTTATTCTGAAAGTATGAGTCCAAAATTTCCTTGAGGGAGTGAAATCCAAACCATAAAGTATTGCTTGGAATTTAGGGAGCTATGTAGGATCCTATGGGGAAAGTAAGAATCATTTGGTGTGGGACGTAAGAATTATGCCAAGTTTTAAGAGCTACTATGTTTCATTTATGGGATTTTTTTTTATAGCTTTCTATGGGGTGAAATAGAGTATACTATATCCAGTACTCAATGATACTTTGAATGCTTCTTTGGGAACAAGCATGTCTGTGGAAACCAAGCTCATTTGAGGTACATGTTTGGATTTCTAGGAGGGAAATCTAAGTGGGGGGCAAAATTGAGCCAAAGATATAATTTTTGACTTATCCTTAAGATTGAACTTGGTCTTGTAAACCCATAACTTGGGAGTAGGGGATTGGACAACAGGTTAAATTAGCTCTGTTTTACTATTGGGGAAATCAAGGTTGACAAAGGTGTAGTGCCTTGCCCACAGTCTTACAGCTAGAAAATGGCAAGCCTAGAGATAGAACCAAGGTCTTTTAATTCCAAATCTGGTATTCTTTCCCCTGTACTATGCTGCATCTTCATTTCTTGGGAAATATGTAGAAATAACAAAACTACAGAGATTCCACTTTAGTTGGTTTGGAAATTCCCCCATGTTTAGACAAATCCAAGTCTTTTCATTAATTTATGCAAAGTACCATTTAACAAATTACTACATATGAAGATAAGATAACAGACAGCGCCAGGCAATAATATAGTTTTTGTTGTTTTTTTGAAAATTACTGAAAGTAATGGCAAAGCTAATCTGCTATAAATTTCTTTTAATTAAACAGCATTTGTAATAACAAGTTGTTATTCCCAGTGCAATCTTTCTCATACAGTGATTCCTGTATGCTTTCCATTTTCACAGAGAGTGTTCTGGGCAATGGATTCAAGCATTGTTAATGTTTCCCTTCTAGTATTGTGTTTGTTAATAATATAATAGCAGGGAATGGTAGTTGGACTATATAGTCTGAAGAATCTTTGAGTAAGATCCATTATGTTTTGGAGCCAAAAGTGATCTTCAAATGCTGAATTGTTCACTTAAAATCCTTAATGTGTCCATTTTAACAGCCAGTCAGATATTATAAGGATGGTATAAAGTTATGATTATGAAGCAAATCATGAAATAGCTTGCCCAGGCAGCATAATTGATTACAATCTTTATTTGGAGAAGTGAAACTGTTTATTTATTTATGACAGATTAGAGGATGTACTTAAGACTCAACATAAAGATAAATCATAAAATAATTCATAACTAGCAAGGTAAGGGTCTTCCTTAAATAGCTGATCTTTCAGACATAATCAAATGAAAACCTAATGGAGTGAGTCTTATACCAAGATTCTATTAGGAGGGATATAAGAATTAAAAACATAAGGATCTTTCATTTGGAGTATCTAAATTCTGAAGACTAAATTCTAAATTAATGCCCTGAAGCTTCCATCTTCTTTGATTCCTTGTAACTGGCTGTGTCCCAGAGGTCTAAATATGTATTGGGGTAGAGTTCAATCTATTTTGGATTAGCCACATGGTGGTAGGGAGAGAATAGGAGAATGGACCAGAAACTTCAGGTCCATGTGGGGTGACATTGTTGCCCACTTAACCTAAAGGTCTACACAACTCTAACCTGGTTTTCTGAACATATTTCCCAGATTGGGCATGACCTGAAATAAGGGCTGCTCTGAAAGATAAGTCCTTCTAGCTAAGCTCTAGTTCAATTTCCTCAATAAGGTCTTCTTTTTTTCAGATTATGTAGCAGGATGGAGAAAGCAAGAAAGAAAAATATGGACTTATTTGTACTGAGACCTTATTAATGTGTTGGACTTTGGCCTTGTCCTAGAACACTCATCTAAAAGCTTTGTGAAAAAATATTGTTCTTTTTTCTGTGAACTGCGTATTGGGTTGAATTTACTCATTGCTGAATGATGGGGGCAGAGTGGGGGAGGGGAAGCTGTAAGCTTTTTTAAAGGCCTACTTTTCCCTATTTTCCTTTTGGTCTTCTTGTAGCACTTATTTAGACTAATTAAGGATAAGGTGGCCTTGGAATTTTAAAATTTTACCATCTGTCAAGAGATTTTCTGATTGGCTGAGAATAAGCCTGAGATTGTAGAGTAGATTTGGAACTCTGTCCGTGGTGCTGCAGTGTGTAGTTTCAGATTGGCAGAGGATGTTCGAGGGAAAGATGCAATTCTGGAATCCAACAGGAACAGGATGATACAGTACTGTAGAAGAGAATGGGAGGAAGGATAGAAGGAAGAAAAGAAAAGATTCATCTAAGAATTTTAAATAGCTGAGGATAGATTAATAAATACAAATGCTGTCTAGTCTGCTTTGGTCAGTTTCTTTTTTTTTTTTTTACTCTTTGAATTACCTTATTCTTTTAGATTCTTCCTGAATTCATGTACTTTTCCTTATGACCTTTAAAAAAAAAAGGAGACAATACTTGTAATTTTTCTGGTATAGGGAATTCTTGATAAAGAAATTCTCTCTATTAAACTTGAGGGTTGCCTGAAGAGAGATTAAACCCACAGAGAGGTTAAATGGTTTTCCCAGGGTCATACAGTATGTTGAAAGGTTGGAAATGGAACCCAGTCCAAGGTCAGCTGTTTATTGTGAATTTGTCAATAAACTTTAGAAAATTATTTGTCGATAAACTTTAGAAAATTACAATTAAAGTATATAATGGTAGGATGAAGAAGAAAATAAAAGTATAGATGCTTGATAGTGAATAGTGAAGTTAGCAACTTTGTACCTCATACCAATGATTAGGTGTCATGAAGGTTTTGAATGTAGGAATGAATTGTTACAAGAATGGCAGAATTTTCCTGGATCAAGTTCTGAGAAGGAGCAGATTCTCTGGGAATTTAAAGTCATAGAATCATAGCTTTAGAGATGAAAGGTATCTTAGAGGCATTTAATTCTAATCTCTGAATTTTGCAGATGGAGAAACTGAGGCTGTGATACCTAGCATCACATAGTTTTTAAGTGTCTGAAGTGAAGTTTGAACTCAAGTCTTTTGGGTCCATATCCAGTGTTCTTTCTCTCTAGTACTCCAGCTAGCTGCCTGGTTTTAAGCTGGGCTTCACTTCCCAGGAATTCAGTTAATTTTGGTAAACATTAATTAAGTACATACCACAATCAAAGCACTGTTTTAGGTACTAGGGGCACAAAAGCTAAACAGTTCCTGATACCAGTTGTGATACCAGTTATACACAGAAAAGCAAATATAGGGTAATTGGAGGAAGGAGAGAGACTTTTGGAAAAGGATTCCTAAGTAAGAGGTTGTCTGAACTGAGTGGAAGCATAAGTGAGGGGGAGTTATATTTTATATGTGGAAAATAATTTGTATAAGAGAGAGAAGCAGTGGCATACAGGGGAAAATATGTTATATTTGGAGTCATAGAGCCTGGATTCAAATTCTAGCACTATTATTTAAAACCTCATCTCTAAAGTGAGGAAATTGAACTAGATGATCTGAGATCTCTTCCAGTTCTGAATCTGTGATCTTAATCATCCATTTTGACTGGAGTACACCGTTCACGAAGGTAAGCAATAGGAAAAAATTATGGAGAGGTATTTGGAGTTGACTTATTGAAGGTTTCAAACTTCTCAGGCCAGAAGGAGAAGTTTGTATTTTATTCTTGAGACAATAGGGTAGCAGTGAAAATATTTGAGAAGGGGGGAGTAACATGGTTAGATACATGCCTTAAAAAGATAACATTGGCAGATGTGTTATGTGTACTGGGGCAATGGGAGAGACTGGATGGAGGGAGACCAATTAGGAGAAAATTGCAATTCTTTACATTCTTATGGAATGTTAGTGAGATTTTCATTCAGGCACCTTAACCATTTTAGAACACTGTCTTCAAATAGAGTTGTAAGGCTTCTGTGTGAAGAAAGTTAAAAGAATTCTTGTAACATTAGTAAATGTATTTCTGTGAAGATTTACGAGCTATGAGATGCCTGTGGTTTTGAACAGATAACAGTGGTTTCAGCAACTACTCCAGTGGTTTATCGTGGCATTCCATTTCCTCAGAGTGTTTGTGAAATGAAGGTGACTATATCTATCTTGACAGAGCAAGGTTTGGCAGGTCATACCAAAATGGTAAGTCTTTGGTTACATGTTCAATGATAGTCTTTTTTCCAGTATTTAAAGTTAAGAGGCAGTTAACCTTCAAGTCCTGTCACCCAAAGGTTGGCCACTAGGTGATGATTTGGGTGGGAAGGGGAGGGGGGCACACCTATTGGAGAAGCCTATGAAAGTGAAAAGAGGTGCTGCCATTTGTAGTAGCATAAAAGTAAGAAAGCAGTATATATATTCAAATTAAATGAAGAGCCAAACTCAAATTTACCATAATTGTGTTTATGGCAATGGCTTCTAGGTAGCTGCTACATAAGGCAAATGACTTCTAGACTCGCTTTGGGGTCCCAAACACAGGAGTAAAAACTAAAAAAGTGATCAGGCAAACCCTTAAGCAAGAGAAGAGCAGAGCAAAGAGATGAGTAGTATTAAAAAAAATTCAGACTGGATTAATAACAGAATTGTCTCTGGAGCTCCAAATTCCATGCAGCTGAACTGGGAAGGAAAAGTAGTTGTTGGTGTGGATATTCAGACCAGGATTAGATAGGTCAATGCAAGCACAGGAGTTGTCTAGGGAATGCAAAGATTTTGACCATTTATGAAAGTCTGCCTTTTCACCTAAAGCTTTGATATTTTAATGGCAGTTTCTGATCCCTTCTCCTCCCCCCTATGCTCATATGATTATGTGGTGAGGAATGGTTTTCACCATACTATCTTGTCACTCACTTGTGTTTATCTGATCATGGACTCCTATAATGTTTTGCTATGTTTGGTCAGAATGCTTTTCTTACCTTTGTTACTTGTAACTAGACAGGAGAATTGAAAATAAATGTTGAAAATATTAAAGAGAGTTAGAGATTTGTTGAATAAAGGAAGAGGTCAAAGAGAAGGCAGAGGAGAACTAAAAACCCTTTGCGTCCTGGACCAGAAACTTTATGAAACAAAGAGTAAAAGTTGGGTTCTACTCTGTAGTGAAGACATTCTGTAGTTACTGCTTAAAACCAATTGCTCAGATAGAAATCCCTGCCCAAATGTGTATTTGTGCAAACAACACACTTATTAACTAGTTCATTTCTTATTAATTTTACTGAATTTATGTAGTTGTTTTACATAATATAAGAATAGGGCCTGATGCATTGAATGGTAGATGTGGGGAATTGTAACTAATTTAAATATAAGATGGGCAATTAAATCAAGTGTGATTTGGTAAGCTAAAAAACTTGGAGACAAGTGACTTGTAGATAGAAAATCCAAGAGAGTGTATAAAAGGATAAAATCATATTATGTATGATTGTAATCTCAAATGATAATGTGAAAAAGGATGAGTACTAAAATTACGGAAGACTAGTTAACCTTGTATCTAATTACAATAAGATAATATGATCAAATGTTCCCAAATGGATAAACACACTTATTGGAAAATTCAGAGAAAATGAATGATTCCAGTCCTGTACAAGATATAGATAATGTCATGATGAACGAAAAACAACCAAACCCCAAACTACACTTTTTTTCCACCTTGATTTAATAAAAGAAAATAAGAGATAGGAAAGAGATAAACTAAGAACAGTAACTTAATACTAAGCTACTACACTACTAGTCAAATTAAAGTATTAGAAAAACAAGACCGCCTCTTTTCAACAGAAGAGATCAAGAGAGGTCAGCAGGGAGAAAATTTGGGTCTTGCAGACAGCAAAGAGATGGGACTTTACAAGCTTACTGGGACTGGTATTCCACATAATATCACGTTCCATTTAGTGAACTTTTATTTAAAACCTATTACACCGATCTAGTGCAGGATAGGAAAAGATGAAGACAACACAGTGGTTTCCTCAAGGTGCTTATAGTCTAGAAGCGGGAGATGAGACTTGTACAAAAAAACATTATGTAATATGATTGACACCATAACTAAAGAGTAAAAGAGACATCAAATAGTATGAGAGATTTGAGAGAGAAGATAGCCACTGAACTGTGTTTTAAGAAGAAAAATTTCAGCAGATGGAGTTATAGGGGCGAGTACATTCTGGGAATGGAATAAAGCATGTGTAAGAATACATAGAGGCATTTAAGAAGACTTCAAAATGGTCTAGGTGAGAACTATAAAGAGATTCAGAAACATCATGTTATTCAAAAGGAGAAGGGACTAATGATATTTCAATGAAATGCACTGGGTATGTAAGTAGATTAAATTGAAACACACCATAGTTGAGAGAATTAAGTCTTCTAAATTAGAGTTTCTCTGCTGAATGATCTTGACTTTTGTGCCTTGCTGACATGATGTCAACAATTTTGCTAGATGTGACCCCTGTGAATAGAGGATATTTCAACCTTGAAACAAATTCCTGTTGAGCAATAAAAGAAAAGGAGAGTCTCTGATAGCAAGTTTAAAGATAGCTACAATTCTTTTTTTTTTTCAGCAAAAGAGCTTCCTAACAAATTTCTAATGAATTCACAATTGGAAAAATGTATAAATCAAGTGTTTATATTGTCTCCATCCCTAAAGCCCTTGGGGATCCTCAGAGATGAAAATCTCACCCTCAAGGAACTAACATTCTGGTAGGGGGAAGCACCATTAGGGCATGGTGGCCTGGAAGAGTATTTTTTTTTAAGTATTTATTCATTTACTTTTAGTTAACAACATTCACTTCCACAAGCTTTTGAGTTACAAATTTTCTCCCCTTCCCTCTCTTACCCCTTCTTCCTATGCTGGCATGCCAACCAGTATAGATTCTACAAATACCTTCATATTAAACAATAGTCAAAGTTGTAAAGAAGGATTATAACCAATGGAATGAACAACGAGAAAGAAGGAATAAAATAAAACAAAAAAGAGAAAGAGCAAATAGTTTGTTTCAATCTGCGTTCAGACTCCATAATTCCTTCTCTGAATATGGATAGCCCTTTCTATCAGGAGTCTTTGGGAGTCATCTTATAACCTTGCATTGCTGAGAGGAACCTAGTCTATCAAAGTTAGTCATCACAGATATGATGTGTCTGTAATTGTGTACAGTGTTGTCCTGGTTCTGCTGCTCTCACTCATCATCAGTTTATATAAGTCTCTCCAGGTTATTATGAAGTCTGTCTGCTCCTCATTTTTATAGCACAATAGTATTCCATTACGTCAATATACAACAGCTTGTTTAGCCATTCCCCAATTGATGGGCATCCCCTTGATTTCCAATTCTTTGCCACCACAAAAAAGAGCTGCTATAAATATTTTTGTACATGCAGGTTCTTTTCCCTTTTTTATGATCTCTTTGAGATACAGCCCTAGATGTGGTATTGCTGGGTCAAAGAGTATGCACATTTTTATAGGCCTTGGGCATAGTTTCAAATTGCTTTCCAGAATGGTTGGATCAGTTCACAACTCCACCAACGATGAATTAGTGTTCCAATTTTCACACATCTTTTCCAGCATTTATCATTTTCTTGTTTTGTCATCTTAGTCAATCTGACAGATGAGATGTAATACTTTTGCATTTCTCTAATCAGTAGTGATTTAGAGCATTTTTTCATATGCTTATAGGTATCTTTAATTTCTTTCTCTGAAAACTGCCTGTTCATATCCTTTGACCATTTATCAATTGGGTAATGACTTGTATTCTTATATATTTGACTCAGTTCTCTGTATATTTTAGAAATAAGGCCTTTATCAGAGACACTGGTTGTAAAAATTCTTTCCCAATTTTGTTTCCCTCCTAATCTTGGTTACATTGGCTTTGTTTGTAAAAAAACTTTTCAGTTTGATGTATTCAGAGTTATCCATTTTGCATTTTGTAATGCTATCTCTAGTTTGGTCATAAATTCTTCCCTATTCCACTGATCCACTACTGTATCTCTTAGCCAGTACCAAGTAGTTTTGATGACTGCTGCTTTATAATACAGTTTAAAATCTGATATGGCTAGGCCACCTTCCCTAGCATTTCTTTTCATTAATTCCCTTGATATTCTGGACCTTTTGTTCTTCCAAATGAATTTTGTTACTATTTTTTCTAGCTCTATAAAATAACTTTTTTGATTGATTGGTATGACACTAAATAGGTAAATTAATTTAGGTAAAATTGTCATTTTTATTATATTAACTTGACCTAACCACTGATGCAACTGATGTTTTTCCAATTATTTTGATCTGACTTTATTTGTGTGAAAAGTGTTTTGTAATTGTGTTCATATAGTTCCTGGGTTTATTTTGGCAGGTAGACTCCCAAATATTTTATAATGTCTACAATAACTTTAAATGGAATTTCTCTTTCTATTTTTTGCTTTTGGGCTTTGTTAGAAATATATAGGAATTCTGAGGATTTATGTGGGTTTATTTTATATCCTGCAACTTTGCTAAATTTATTTATTATCTCAAGTAATTTTGTACTTGATTCTCTTGGATTCTCTAAGTATATAATCATATCTGGAAAGAGTGATAGCTTAGTCTCTTCTTTGTCTAATCTAATTCCTTTGATTTCTTTTCTTTTACTTATTGCTATAGCTAACATTCCTAGTACCAAACTGAATAACAGGGGTGATAGTGGACAGCTTTATTTCACCCCGAACTTACTGGAAATGCTTCTAATGTATTCCCATTACATATAATACTTGCTTATGGTTTCAGATCAATGCTACTCATTATTTTAAGGAAGACTCGATTTATTCCTATGCTTTCTAGTGTTTTTAATAGGAATGGGTATTGTATTTTGTCAGAAGCCTTTTCTGCATCTATTGAGATAATCATATGGTTTCTACTAGTTTTGTTGTTGATATGCTCAATTATACTTAATACTTTTCCTAATATTGAACCAGGTTTGCATTCCTGGGATAAATCCTTCCTCATCAAAGTGTCTTATTCTTGTAATAAGTTGTAATCTTTTTGTTAATATTTTATCTAAAATATTTGCATGAGGAAAATTGGCCTATAATTTTCTTTCTCTGTTTTGGCTCTTCTTGATTTAAGTATCAGTACCATATTTGTATTGTAAAAAGAATATGATGGGGCTCCTTCTCCAATTTCCCCAAATAGTCTATAAAGTATTGGAATTAATTGTTCTTTAAATGTTTGATAGAATTTGCTTGTAGATCCATCTGGCCCTAAAAATCTTTTACTTGGGAATTCATTGATGGCTTGTTCAATTTCTTTTTTTACTTAAATTTCTTAATTTACTTTAGTTTATTTAAACATTTTACTTTCTCTTCAGTTAATCTAGATAGAATTTTGTGAATATTCATCCATTTCACTAAGATTATTAAATTTATGGGCATAAATTGGGCAAAATAATTCCTAATTATTGTTTTAATTTTCTTTTCATTGCAGGTAAATTTACTCTTTTCATTTTTGAAAATGGTAATTTGGTTTTCTTCTTTCTGGCCTGGAAGAGTATTACTGGAATTATACAACAGTGAGGTCAGCACAGTGGCTCTCTAGACCTTCAGTTTGGTAGTCAGTCTAATACTTCTTCTCTCCCATACTTTCTTTTGGAGCCTCTCAAACCCTGAGATAGTTCTGGAAATGTTTGTGTCAACCTCATTATCAATGTGTAAACCCCTGAAAAGTATACTACCAAGGTAAGTGAACTTATCCACAGCATTCAAAACGTCATCATTTGCTGTAACCAATGGTTCCAATATGGATGGTATAGTGGTGGCTGATGGAGCATCTGTGTTTTCTTGGTGTTTAATTGTTAGGTCATAATTAGCCCAAGTAACAGAGAATTGATCCATAGTTTGTTGCATTTCATCTTCAGAGGCTGCATTGAGTGCACAATCATCTACAAATAGAAAATCATGTACCCACACTCCCTGCACTTTGGTCTTGGCTTGTAGCCTTTTCAAGTTGAAGAATTTACCATCAGTGTAGTAACTGACCTTGATGCCATGTTCATCCTCTTTGAGAGCATTTGACAGTATGACTGAAAACATCATGCTAAAAAGCATGGTCATACAACCTGTGAAACCTGGACAGTATACCAGTGCCATGCCAGGAAACTGAATTGCTTCAATTTGAATTGTCTTAGGAAGATTCTGAAGATCCCCTGGCAGGATAAGATACTAGATGCTGAGATCCCTTCTCAAACTAAATTGCCAAACATTCAAACTCTTTTTCAGAGAGCACAACTCCAATGGGCTGACCACATTGTTTGAATGTGAAATGTATGCTTGCCAAAAAGACTGTTTTATGGAGAACTCACACAGGGCAAACATTCCCATGATGGTCAGAAGAAGCAATACAAGGACACTCTCAAGGCTTCTCTCAAGAACTCTGGAATTCACTGTGTGACATGAGAGACACTGGCACGACTGCTCAGCCTGGCTTGCCTGCATCAGAGAAGGTGCTGTGCTCAATGAGCAAAGCATAATTGAAACAACTCAAAGGAAATTGTGCAAATTTAAAGAATCCACCCCAAATGTTCACATAGACAATTTGTGCCTGGCCTGTGGTGGAACATTCTGAGCTCATATTGGTCTAATCAGCCACAGTCAGACACTCTGAAACTTGACTCTAGCATCATGATGTCAATTTGGTCTTCTTGGAGAAGGAAGGACAAGGACCAACCAGCTAGCCAACCAAGCAACAAACCAGCTGGAATGATGAGTAGGGCTATGTGGGAGTCACACGACATACCATTTTCAGAAACAAAAGTAATATTACTTTGTTTAATGGAAAAAGAGCTGGAAACCAGGGAGTGATGAGTTGAGACAGCTGTTAGATGAATTAAAACATATTTATTAAGAGTTATTAAGATTAATCTGGTACTCTGCTAAGTGCCTGGGATGAAAGTACAAAAGCATTGACAATCCAGTCCTGAAGGACCTTACATTGTTTATAAAATATTTATTTTTTAAAATGTAGATTTAATGAACATCCAAAAACAAAACCCCCAAACATTCCCACATATAAAAAGCTGATAGACTTTATATAAAAGTGTAACTCTCCATTATTTATAGCTTGCATTTTTCCCCTACTTAATAGTATTTTATTTTTCCAATTACATGTAAAGATAGTTTTCAGCATTCATTTTTATGAGATTTTGAGTTCCAAATATTTTTCTCCCTTTCTTCTTCCCCAAGATGGCAAGTAATTTGATGAGCTATACATGTACAATGTTAAAAACTGTTCTTTCTGGGGGCGGCTAGGTGGCGCAGTGAGTAGAGTGCTGGCTCTGGAGTTAGGAGGACCTGAGTTTGGATCCCGCCTCAGACACCTAACACACACAAACAAAAAACCTAGCTGTGTGACCTTGGGCAAGTTACTTAAACCCAATTGCCATCCAAAAAGCAAAAAAACAAAAACAAAAAAAAAAACCCTGTTCTTTCTTTGTCTTATTTCCTTCTATTTTCTTTGCATTTTAAAAATGCTTCCGAATGACCCTTTTCCTTTGTGGATCATCCTGTTCCTACCTCCTCTCTTCCCTCCAAAATATCCTCTTCCCCAAATAAAGAACATCTCAATCTTTGTTACAAATAAGCACAGACAAGCAAAACAGATCTGCCCATTTACCTGAAAGAGTTCACTGTAATACTGGGAGATAATACACTTAGGGAGTTGTTGGCTAGGGAAGGACACGTTGGTCCAGCTTTATGACTCTAATGTCATGTTTGTAAATATACCTCCTGCATTTGTTGTGAGGATCAAATGAGATAAAACCTTGACAGTACAAATCCCTGTATGTATCACTTATTATCATTGTCAACATCATCATCATCACCATCACCACCACCATCATCATCATTCTGCAGTTTACTTCCCTTGAGCAAGGTCCTTTGAACTATTAAGGACAACTAGCCAATAGCTCTTGCTATCTTCTTACTTAACTTGATTATAAGCTCCTTAATAAGTATTTTTTGTTTGTTTTATCCTTTACAATCCAACTGTCTTTTTGCTTAGCAGAGAAAACAGAAGGAAAATAAAGTTTAGCAGCTCTTTCTTCTCTATATTATTTCACTTAACTAATATAACTAATCAACTCCTCCCATTTTTTGTTATTCATAAACTTCCTTAATAGCCTTGGCTCTTGGGTCACTGTTTTTATAGGACTGTTGCATGCTTTAAAATTCTTTCTCTAAACTTTTTCCTTGCCTTTATCTTCAGTATTTATTTTTATATGCCATTATCATTTTTATTAATTAGCTAGGATTCAGTAAGCACTGACTATGTGCTAATTAGGGAGAATAAAAATACAAGCAAAAAGAGACTTCCTGACCCTCCAGAAGGGGTAGGGGAGGAGGACAGTCTAAAAATGGGAGCTGAATAGGAAGTAGAATACTTTTGAAGGGGGCTTGATGGCAGTCATAGCTGAGGGATATTCTAGGGCAATAGGGGAAGTTGTAGAGTGAGAAGGCAGCTGAGTAATTAATGGCATATTTGGGAGAGTAATATGTCTTTTTTTTTAAAGATTGCCAAAATTTAATTTATCTCTCTCCAAGTAAGCCATCCCTTATAAAAATATTTTTTGAAGAAAAAGGAAAAAAATCCTGTAAAAAAGTCTAAAATATGTGCAATGTACACGACAACCACATCTTTATGTCATTTCACAACATTCATTTTTGATTATTTTGTGCTTGTTCTTTTCATTTACCTTGTTGTAGTCATTGATATAAGGAGTTATTTGTAGGGCTAAGCACGTCTCACATGTTGGCTCATTTCTTACTGCCTTCATTGTGTATATGGGGTTTAAAAATCTTTTTTTGCTTTACTTAGCTCTGCATCGATTTATGAAAATCCATGCTTCTTGGTATTCATCATCGTCATCATTTCTGATGTCACAATAATATTCTAATACACTCATGCATCACGGTTTGTTTAGCGGTTCCCTAATCAATACATATCTACTTTGTTTCCAGTTTTGTTGTCACAAAAAAATGCTGTTATACATATTTTGGTGGGACTTCTTAATGGCTTCTTTGAGGTATAAACCTGAAATCTTTGGATTAAAGAGTGTGGACATTTTAGTCACTTTGCATAATTCCAGATTGCTTTCCAAAATGGTTATGCCAATTTACAGCTGTACCAGTGATACATTTGTATGTTTATCTTCCCCCAACTCCCCCAACATTGAATATTTCTATCTTTTGACATCTTTGCCAATTTGCAGAGTGTGACTTGAAACCTTAGGATTGTTTTCATTTGTATTTCTTTTTGCTTAGCAGAGAAAACAAATTATTATTGTTTGGGATCATTTTTTCATATGGTTGCTGTTTGCAATTTTTCTTTTGAGTATTGTTGGTTCATATCCTTTGAGCACTTACCTATTATGGAATGATTTTGGTCTTATGTCTCTATATACATTATTTGTTTATATATGTTGGATATCAAACTCAAAGAAAGTTGACATAAAGATTTTTTTCCCAACTCAACTTCTTCCCTTCTTATCCTAGATACCTTAATTTTGTTTGTGCAGAAACTCTTCAGCTTCATGTAATGAAAGTGTTATCTATTTTATCTTCTTATTTTATTTTATTTTTTGGTTAAGAATATGTTTTAATCTCATAGCTTCTAAAGATCTGCTTCTGGTGTGATCTTTAATAGTAAGGTAATATATATGTTTAGAATTCATCATGGAATCTGGTGTATGTAAACTGTTGAGCTAAACCTAATATCTGTCAGACTATTTTTGAAAATTTTGATACAAAAGGAGTTCTTTTCCTAAATGATTTCTTTTATTCTGGTTTGCTGAATACTGGATTAATGAATTTGGTAGTTTCTGACTTATTCTTGTCTAGTGTATTTTACTGTTCTACTCTCTTTTTAAAAAGATAACAAATGGAGTAAATGATTTCTGTTTATAATAAATTTTGAGGTTTAGAGGAACTATTTCCTTTTTATCAGCATTTCACTTGATATTCTAGATCTTTTTAAAAAATTGGATGTTGTCATTTTATCAAGGGCTATAATGTATCTTTTTGATATATTGATCGATATAACACTAAAATAGCAAATTAACTGATAGAATTGTCATTTTTATTATATTGACCTGTTCCAGCCATAAGTACTAAATATTTCTTCAACTATTTAAGATGTTTTTTATTTCTTACAATTTAATCATTGAATTTATGCAAACATTTTGTGTGCTTTGGTAGATTGATCTACAGATGTTTTATGCAATTTGTAGATATTTGCAATAGTTTTCTTATTCTATTGCTTCTTGGATTTCATCATTATCATCACATAGAAAACGCTGTTAATTTTAGATTATTTTTGGAGCTTATGAGAATGCTGATATTGTCTCAGAATATTTGCTGATTCCCTAGTGTTTTCTGAGTGAAACATAAAAGTCTTCAGAAAATAGGGATAGTTTTATCTCTTCTTTGTGTATTTTTATGGCTTTCATTTCTGTCTTTATAGCTTTCATTTATTTCTCTTGTCTTTTGCTATTGCTAGCATTTCCAGAATTATACCAAATGATACTAGGGAGAGTAGGAATTTTTACTTTACCTTTTTTAACATGTGCAGTCATATAAAACATTTTCATATCATTTGTTTTGTGTAAGAAAACTTGAACAAAAAATAAACAAAGAAATGAAGAAAGTGAAAAATAGTATGCTTCAGTCTGCATTCAGGTGCCATCAGTTTTTTCTTTGAAGGTGGATAGCATTTTTCCTTATGAGTACTATGGGATTATCTTGGATCATTGTTTTGGTGAGACTAGCTAAATCATTCACAGTTCTTCATTTCATAGCAATAGCTGTTACTTTGTACAATATTCTCTTGGTTCTTCCCACTTCACTATCAGTTCATATATGTCTTTCGAGGTTTTTCTGAAATCATCCTGCTTTGTCATTTTTTATACCACATTGACATTCCATTACAGTCATATATCACACCTTGTTTATCCATTCCCCATTTGATGTGTATCCCCTAAGTTTCCAAAAAATCTGCTATAAATATTTTTTGGTACAAATAGGCTTTTTCCCTTTGGGGGGGGGGGATCTATTTGGGAAAAGATGTACTTTTGGTGTTGCTGGGTAAAAGGGTATGAACAATTTTATAGCCCTTTGGGCATAGCTCCAAATTGCTCTCCAAAATAGTTGTCTTAGGTCAGAACTCCACCAACAGTGCATTAGTGTCCCAGTTTTCTCATATCCCCTCCAACATTTATCATTTTCCTTTTTTGTCATATTAGCCAATCTGATGGGCATGAGGTGGTATCTCAGAGTTGTTTTAATTTGCATTTCTCTAATTAGTAGTGATCTAGAACTTTTTTGTGTGTGATTATTGATAGCTTTTTCTGAAAACTGCCTGTTTATGTCCTTTGACCATTGATCAATTGAGGAATGACTTTGATAAAACAGACAGTTTGTTTATCAAATGTATAGATGACATAAAGCTAGGAAGGATAAGTAATACAACAAATGATAGGATAATTAAGAGATCTTGACTGTAATGCCATGTACAAGCAGCTTTCCAGAAGAATGCTACTGTGAACAGCTTTTAAGGTTCTGATTACACAGTATAGTGATCACTCTATTTATTCCATAAAAAATCAAAGCAAAACTTTCACAGAAAATCAAGGTACAGCATTCACAATATTACAACTTATCACAGGAAATCACAATATAATATTCACAACATAGTCTCAAAGTCTTCTACTCATGGGACAACTAAGTTAACTCAATCAGTCACTTATCAGTAGTCTCAAAGTACAATAGTCAAATTCTTCCACTCTTGAGTCAAAGTCTTGATAAACTCAATTAGTCACTTATTCAGCAATCAACTACTAAGTATCATACACAAAACCCTCCACCCCTTAGGTCACTAATAAACTATAGTTCCATAATTACTCAGTACCCAAGGAGAGGTCTTTTCATCTTGACTTGGGGCCTATTCTCAGATTCCCTGGATCCCTTTCTATGGTTCCAGATTCTACTTGAATTCACCAGACTGTCACCTGGGTTCAATGGCAGACAACTCCCAGTTCCTTGACCAGCTCTCTGGGCAGGTCCTGTTTCACAGTGAAGTTCACAGGGTCTGGTCCATATCCGATCCTTCACCATTTCTGCTCCAGGGAATTCAAGGCTCAACCAAGCCACCAACAAAGTCTCAGCATCCCAGTCATGTTTCCTCAGTCTCCTGGGCTCCTGGCTCCTGGCTCTGGGCTTCTGGGCTCCTGGCTCCTGGCTCCAGGCTCCTAGTTCCTGGGATCCTGTTCAGAAGAAGCTCCACCACCACAAGTTCTCAGGAAATTCTGTCTCAGTTCTCCATTCTTTCTTCTGTAGATGCTCTGCCACCAGATCCTGGTCTCAAGAAAATTCTGACTGTGCCTCTCGGGGGCTTTTCCTTATATACACACAGCATTAGCTTCCTGTTTTAGCCACCCCCTCCCTGTTACATCAGTAACAGGAGACAGGAGTTCATACCTTCTGCTTTCCCAACAGAGGCTTGATCAGTTACTGAGTGCTAAGTACCTGCTACCTTTGCCAACACAAAGGGATCTTCAAATTCAAAATTACCATTACATTGACAGACAAGGCCATTGAGTTGAGTCTTATAAGATGAAACTAAATAGGGATAAATGTAAAGTCATACAGTGGGTTAAAAATTCAACTTCTCAAATATAAAATGGGAGAGACTTGCCTTAGACAATAATTTTGAAAAGGAACTTGACAGTTTAGAGGACTGCAGCCTCAAAAGTAACGAGATTGGGCTGCATTGAGAGATATGGTATCCACACTGGGAGAGATGAAAATTCTGTTGTATACTACCATAATTGGGCCAAATATGTACTATTGTATTCATTCTGGGTACATTTCATGAAGGATATTGGTAAATTAGTGACCATCCAGAGGAAGAAAATTAGATGATGAAGATTCTCAAGATCAGGCCAAATGAAGATTCTTTGAAGGTACTGTGTATATTTAGTCTTCAAATATTTCAAGAACTGTTAAGTGTAAGAGAGATTAGACATTTATTTACACCAGGGGCAGGAGTAGGAACAGTAAATAGAAGTAGAAAAGTGGCAGATTTATGCTTACAGTAAGGGAAAAACCTCCTAATTGCTACAGATATCTACAAATGGACTGGGCTGCCTCAGGAGGTAGTGATTCCTCATCACTGGAGCTCTTCAAACAAAGGCTGTATGAACACTTGTTAGATATGGTGTAGAGATAATTTCTTTGTTTTCTTTTTTGGAGGGGGGAAGGCAAGGCAGTTGGGGTAAAGTGACTTGCCCAAGGTCACATGACTAGTACATGTTAAGTGTGTGAGGCCAGATTTGAACACAGGTCCTCCTGACTCCAGGGCTGGTGCTCTATTCACTGCGCCACCTAGCTGCCCAGAGATAATTTCTTAATCAGGTATAAGGATCCAGTGATCCTTTCCAAAATCCTTTCTAGCCCTGTGATTCTGTGATTCCCTGAGATTAAATGACACGTATGAATTGTAAAGTCAACTTGTTGTTTGGAGTGTTAAGAATACAAGTAGGGATTGGATCAAATTAACTCCAATGTTTTATCCAACTTAGTACTTGTAAGGTTAGTGAGTATTTGATGACTTCAAGTATTTAAAGCACAGTAGTATTGCATCATATTTGCATACCACAACTTGTTCAGCCCTTCCCCAATTGATGGGCCTATATTGTATCAGTATATTATTGGTGATCAAATGATAAAATCCTTGCAAATGGGTTTTAATTCTAATATTGTTACATTATAATCTGAACCAATCAGTTATTTACTAAGTATAAATATTTTCCAGGTACTGGGTTGTGTACTGGGGTACAAAGAAAGAAACAATCCCTACTTTAAAGGAGCTCATTAGGATGAAAAGTGTGTGTAAGCAGTTAATGACTTGATCAGCTGACTCCTTCCTTTCATGGCTTATGACAGACCCAGGTAAGTCCTTTATGATGTGTACTAAATAGTTTGGAAGATTTAGGATGAATCATATGCCAAAAGAGTAATGATTATCTGAAACTTAATGCATCTGCCAATAGACAAGGTGGTGAAAATGAGATACATTATCTCATGTGAAACTTGGAGTTTTTGACTTTGAGATAGATTGCCTCTGAGAAGTTCTCAAACTTTACAGATCTTATAGTAGCATGGAAAAAGTACTGACTCTGGGGTTGGTGGAATTGGGTTGAAATCTTGCTTCTTGTGCTTACTACTTTGGTGAGAGCAGTACTCTAACCCTTTCTCTCTTACAGGTTAGGCTACTCTTTCCTTAAAAGATATCGAGACATTTCTTAAGTCTTACTTGGCTTGGGAGATTAAAGAATCATGCTATTGATATCAGTGTTGTGTATAAAGCAGTCAGGAGGAGTGAGCAGGATCTGGTAGACGGAGTTTTGCTTAGCTGAATGAACTCAAGGGATTCTCAGTGTCTTCTTTGTTGAATATTTTACTCCTGCTATGGTGTTGGAGGCCTGGCAGCCTTTTAGTTCTGGTTTTATATTGGTATAGAATGAGGCATTTAAAAGTTATTGAACATTTAACACAAGGAGGTTTACTTTTCCCTAACATAGCAACGATAGGCAGCAAAGATACAGTAGCACTTAACTAATTTGGAAATGTCCCTTCTATCTCCAAATGGAATTGCATCTTGTTAGGACAGAGTAAAGTGTGCTTTGGAGATACATCAATCCATGGGGGCCTGGGACTTCTTATGCCCACAGATGAACCACTTCGTGGAAACCAGGACCATTCAAGTCTCTGGGGCAGCTTTTTTCTGGGCACACTTCATTATGTCTCCGGAGACAGAAATTCGGGGAAGGAAGCTGCCAGGAAATAAATGGCAACAGATAACAAAAGAAACATGAAACATTTTAGTGTGTTTAAAGAGAAGTTTAAGGGACTTGGCCCTAAATGTCTGGAAATTATAAGTTCCAGAAAACCTTTGGAGTGTATGCATTTTTAATGTCTGGAGGATAGGGCAGCATCCTAGGAGGAACCATTTCAATGTTATGCACAAGTATACCCAACCAGGAACCAGGAATATCCTACAGTAGCTAAAAGTTGTTATGGGAAAAAACACGTTTTTGTATGTGACTTCTTTGCTATGATCTACTATGACTGAGGTAAAGACTTTAAAAACAAATTACCTAAGGAATGTCTCAGCAAGAATCAAGAAGTTCAAAATCACACTTTGTCACCACCACCCTTTCCTTGGGGAGTTAATTGCACCTAGTTGAGAATTTTGAGAACTCCTGAGTTAATTGTATCTTGCTGAGTATTTTGGGGACCCTTCTGAGTTCTTTAAATGCACCCTGTTGCGTATTTTGCTGACTCTTACACCTGAGCAGAAGGTTAACTGGAGTCAACAGGTGGCATTTCTTATGCATACATACAATGCCACCAGGAATGTTGCTGTAGAATTTACACCATACCTGCATGTTTTCAGATAAGATCCATGTTTTTCTATTGATTTATGCTTTGGAGTCTCAGAATATGGGGCAGATAATAGAGACTTCACACCAGACTGTCTCTCAGCTGAAAGGCTGACTGAGCCTTGCCTGCTACCTAGCTGTGTTCTCAGTCCAGAAACGTTCTGATAGAAATGAGACTGTATGATGCTTGAGCTTGGTAAAAATCTTCAGCAAAGTGAGAGAGTTCCATGAGATCAAAGACCACATGTGATTTATCTTTGCCTTTTTCTTAGGACCTTACACATAGTAGATCCTTAATAAATTTGTATTGAATTGCATTGCAATAGATTGCTAATCCACTACACCAGGATACATAACTTACTGAATGTAATTTGACTATTTGAAGAACAAGTAGTCCAAACATGGGCTATAATAATGTTACAGCTTTTCAACATATCATTAGTTTGGCTAGTTGATAATTTATTGAGAGGCAGCATCTTGAAATAGTAAAAAAAAAAATGCTGACCTTGGAGTCAGGGATCAGGTTTTAAATTCTGTCTTTGACACTATCATAATAATAACAATAATGATAAAATTGACTAACACAATATGGCATAAGCACTTTCTGTGCGCCAGGCACTGTGCTAAATGCTTTACAGTTATTATTTCATTTGGTCCTCACGACAAGTCTGGGAAGTAGGTGCTATAAAGTAGTGGTATGAATGGGAACAAGTAATTTACTCTCTGAACCTCAGTTTTCTAATCAATAAAATGGGGATGACTACTTGTTAAATTCACAGGATTATCAGGAAAAGCAAATGAGATCATGCACTTAAGGCTGCATAAATGTAAACTATGCTTATTATGGATCAGGGTATGCTCACATGAATACGAGCATTAGTTGAAGAGTATTATGCTTAGAGTACAAAAACCAAACATGCTAGACTTTGAATTCTGTCTGATAGCTGTATCACCTGGGATAAGTTACAACCTCTCTGAGCCTTGAACATAAAATGAGATAATATATTTAACATATTTTTTAAAGTTTTAAATGAACTAAGATTAAAGAATCATATAGATCTAAAGCTAGAAGGTACCTTAATGGCCACTAAATCCAGCCTTTTTTACAAATGAGGAAACTGAGGCACAGAAATGTTTAAGGATTTGCCAGGGTCATGAGTAAGTATCTGAGGTGGGATTTGAGCCAAATCTAGTACCCTCTTCATTATGTAAATGCCATATATTGCATATTCGCACTTGTACACTCTATTCTCCTATTGAGGGGATGTATTGTGAAGTTTTCCATAAAGACACAGTGTTCATACTGTCTGAAAAGTGAATCTCTTTCTGGTGTTCCTGAAGCAGAGTTTGGAATCTTTGCCATAGACTTTTTCCTTCCCCCTATCCTGAAAGCAAGGAATTGTTTGTTTACTATCTCCATAGCTCTTTAAGTATTGGTTTGAACTAAGTTAACTGATTATAACAGGTATGATTTTAACAGTGTTTCCTTCTGGCCTAATCCATCTCTGACTACACTATTTAACTTTCAGTTTACACCTCCTAATTTTTTGAATAGAATAGTTCCAAAAGAAAATTAGTGGTCATAGGGAATAAACATATTTACCTACTGAATCTAATTATTTACTGTCAAAAGCTTAAGAATGTACTGTTTGCTACTAATAATTTATATGCAATACTCAGCATGCCTGGGGTATATGTATATGTGTGAAAATTCTGCCTCTGGAATCCAGGGCTGGTGATGGGTAGATAAACTACTTTTGCTGCCTTGCCCATGGTCATTTATGAAAGACCAGTCAGGTTCAGTATTGCAATCTGTCTATAGGAACACAGTGACATTAACTAGCCTAAACGGGGATGAAATCAATTCTCTATGCTATTGAGCTAACAGAACCAGACTATCTCTTTTAAATGAACCATCAGTACATTATCCAGCTGAAATTTGATAAAAGCATTTTCTTGGGCAGTTCTGAGACAAGAGTCATATCCTCTCACCTCTTTCACCAGGAAGGGAAGGGGAGCTAATGCTTTTAGGACAGGAATAACATCAGTTCAAGTATCATGTCTCATACGTTAATCCTTTAGAGCTTCGAACAAAGAACAGAATATTAGTCCAATCATTGCCCAAGGAGGATGTTAACCTATGCACCTACAAGAGTGATAGCCCCACTAAAGTCACCTTCCCCTGCTGGATTGGCCTCATGCCAAGTGTGAAAGGGAACTTGGTAAGAGACAGTGAAAGTCTTTGTCGGGAATGGAGAAACCATTGATATTAGGGACTAGCATGGGCTAGAGCATAAAGCTTCAATGAAATTTGCAAGTTCATTTTCGTTTATATACCTGTTGGAGCTGTAACATTAAATGCCTAAGTCTTTTAATCTGGGTATTTTAAACGCTACTTGATACCATGGACTAGTGTCACTCAACAGAGAGTACTTCAAGGACAGAGCTATCTCTGAACCAGAATAAGACCCCAGGAAGGCTGATTCAGCCCAGAGCATTTGGGATGGGGTTATTTTCTTTTGTTTCAACAGTCACTTTTGACCGAAATACTCTTTGCTCTGCGCCCCTGCTGGATCCCTAATAACTCATCTCATTTTCAGCTGACTGCAGTCCACCTGAGCTGGGAATAACTGCGGACTTCGTAAGCATGTGGGGCATCCTCCTTTATTTGTATTTATAATTTTCAATCATTAGCTATCAAGATACAGTGAAACCCCAAGTAAAAACAATCAGGCAGAGGAACGATGAGGGCAGGCAGGTTAATTTGACAGAAAACAATTGGAGCCAAATGAACAGATAGCTTTGAGATTGTGTTAGAGCAAGTCACAGGCAACACAAGAGGAAAGATTGGAGTCAAGTGCCCTCCTGTCCTGGACCGAATGCTATTTACTCTTGATATTTATAAAGATATGTCCAACTCCTGTATACTACAGCCTTTACAATGCCACGGTGGACCATGAATGTGGGAAATAAATAATCCATGTTATTGGGTCCTCTTAACTCAGGAACCAACTTTAGTACTGAGATGGACTTTACTCTGGACCATGTAGGTAGAGACTTGGGCAGAGAATTCCAAAGATGAAGGCCCTTCACAGCAAATGTTCAGCCTTTTAGACCTGTGAAGTTTGAAATAGGAAGGCTTAGAGTCTCTGAGCCCCCCAGCTGCTGTAAGGGCAATGACAGTGAAGAGGGGCTCACTGATATAACCTGGATCCCCTCTCTGCTTCCTCCTCTCCCCCTTTCTCTTCTTTCCCCCTCCCTATTCCCAATAGAAGGCTTTTAAGGTCTGATACCTTGAATCTCACCTGAAAGAAAATAGGCAACTCAATGAGTATGGGAGCCTGAAGGGAACAAAGGCAGGTTGGAACATGTGTGAGTTCATGCTTTTGTATGATGAAAAGTGAGCCCTCTTCAAAAGGTCTGGTATGGAGCTGAGGGGCTCATTACTGAGAGTAAAGCTGTACTGGCCACACAAAAGGTGGTTGGGGTGGGAAGGGAATCAGTGAAGTTAGATTAAAGACAATATGGAACCAAAGATCATTTAATCATAAAATATGCTGGTTATGAAAAAAGTCATTTAAAGCATTTAGTAGGCATATAGCAGCAGCAGTCAGTGGTCATGGCTCAAAGAGTCATGTTGACTACCCATAGTCAATCTTTCCATGGCCTACAGAGAATTGGTTAGCAAATTGAATCAATCTTATTATTTGCCCCTTTAATGGAGTTTAGGAGCAAACTAGAGATATAAAAGTAATTTTTGCATTGCATTTGGTTGTAGGTGATGATCCCTACACAACTACTTAGGTAAAGGAAAATGGAGCTCTTCTGAATCTTCCATGAGTTTTCATTAAGCTTAACTAGCCAGCATTTTAACTCAGGACACATTCTATGTGGTACCCTTGTACGTGAATGAAAATAACAACTAGCATTTATTAGCCTGGATGAACCATGATGCTTAAAACCCTTTCTTTTGTTGATCAGAAAGATGGGATTATTAAACTCCAAGCCATAAGACTAATGATAGTTCAACTAAAAGATATAAATGGAAGGCTGACGTCATTTTTTTATTTTCTGAAGAACTAAAAGCCTCCATTGCCAGGCTTATATTCCTGTAGCCCTGTGAAGTAGGTTATCCTGCTTTGTTGTGAAGGGAAGTTGAGGTAGCTAATGTGCTATCCACAGTTCCTCAACATAGTTCATGGAAAGTTAAAACTCTAGCAAACCACATTTTCCCTTTTCTTTAATCTCAGAGGATCATACACTTTTGAGCAGGAAGAGACTTAGAAATGCCCTAGTCCTAGAGTCACCAAACTGTAGGCCAAATCTGGTTGGCTGCCTGTTTTTGTACGGCTCACAAGCTAAGAATAGTTTTTATGATTTTGCAAAAATGTTTCCTCTACCTCTGCTCTAGTCCAGCCCCCTTACTAATGAGGAAACAGAAGCCAAAGATGCAAATGTTTTCTACCTGTATCCAGTTTGACAGCAATTTTTTTTCACTTGGGTTGGTGTCAATGTACACATAACTGTCTTTTTCTTCCACAGCAAAGCTCTCGTTTTACCACAGAAAGCCAGAGAGGAAAGTATTTTTGGAAAGAAAGGGAATTATTAAAGATGTTTGCTGGGTAATATTTTTACCCCAGTGATATTGTTCCCAACAGTTGGCAACCATGGAGCCAGTGATGCTTACTGAACATAGTAGAGAAGAGGAAGGCCTGGGTGAGCCCTGGGGCGGGCATGGTAGCTTCTCTGAGTGAGCAAGAGCATTTTCAACACAATTGACTGCCTAATCGCTTGTTGCAAACTTGGCTAATGTATTTGGATGTGTAAGCAATTATGTTTCAGCTAAAAGCCTTAGTTCGCAATGCTTTTGTTCTCCATTTTGAACAACTAAAGGAAATTGAGAGAGAATATTGGTATAGAAATTATTTTCACTGTGTATTGTTTTGCTTTTTAACCTTCCTCATCAGAGCAGTTTTCTGTTAAACCTAAAAGCTAGCCAACTGATTAAAAAAAGTTAATTGTACATCAGAACACTAAAAACATGAAACAAACATCAAGATGTTGAGGATGAAAGTGGTAAATTAGTAGTAAGAGTGATTGAATGAATAAAAAATCATTTGTTGAGCACTTATGTGTCAAACCCTGAAGATACCAGTGCAAGGAGAAAGATAATTTCTTGACCTGATGGAGTTTAGATTCTAAACGGGAGAGACAACACCCTTTGGAGTGAGTCCAAGGAGACACATTTGCTCCTGAAAGTTATAGAGATGGTGAGAAATAAGTGACATGAAAACACTTCTACACATGAGATGTCAACTTTCTGTCAAGTAATTTGGATATTTTCTTCTATACTGAATGTAACCAGAATCTTTAAAATGCTATTATTTCTGTGAGAATCCTCTGATTCAAATAACATGGCCCTGGTTTTAATAATGGGCCAGACTTGAGTCCAAGACAAAGATGTATTAGTCAAATCATTGTCCATAGTACAGATTTTGAAACACTCTTCAAGTTAGTTTTTTTTCTCTAATCAATATGGTTGAAAAAACTATCACATTTTGGTTTTTGGTGGCTAACATAGTCATGTCTGTTATAAATGGATGGAGTTTCCAAGTCCTTGTGAAATTGTAATTATTGCAGTCAGTTTCTGCAAATATCATACTTAGATACTGGGTAGACTTAAAAACAGTTTGCTTTGTAAATCTGTGTTCTCATCCTCTCTCTGCCGATGCTATTGTTTTTTTTTTTTTATTTTGAGCTTAATAAACATCAGATAAAATGAGCATTTCCATACACAAAGCAGAACGACACTATTACACATGAAACTGAATCTCTGTTGCATAGAAGCTGCCTTTTAAGTATGTAATACATACCTGGAGGCAGCTAAGAGAAGAGTGGATAAAACACTGGACCTAAAATTAGGAAGATAAGTCAAAATCTGGCCTTAAACATTTCTGAGCATAGATGAATATGGGCAAGTCATTTAACCTCTGTCCACCTCCGTTTCTTGATCTGAATAAATAGGAATAAATAATATCACCCACATTCCAGGATTGTTATGAGGATGAAATGAGATATTTGTGAAGCATTTAGCACCTTTCTCTACAGAAAGACATATTCTTTCTTGCTTCTTAGATCTATTTATCATGTGACGTATTTATAGCAGTGGTTATACTATTTTTTGTGTCATGGACCCCTCTGCTTTGGTGAAACCTGTGAACTTCTTAGAATAATGTTTTACATGAATGAAGTAAAATTCATAGGATTACAAAGGAAAATCATTATATTGAAATACAATTATTACATTAAAAAAAAGTTTATGTATGCTAGTTTAGGAAACCCTGATCTAAATCAGTTTCTCATGTAGTCTTCTTTTTTTCCAGTCTAAACATTCTCAATTTTTAAAAAATGGAACCTCATGTGACAGCTTTCCTTATAGTCCACCTCTCACAGTCATACATTGCTACTGGAAAAATCATAGCTTTGTCTATACACAGACCTTTGTTTGCAAAGTGATGTCTTTGTTTTAATGCCTTCCAGATTAACCATAGCTTTCCTTCCAGGGAGGAAGCGTCTTTTAGTTTCTTGGCTGCAGTTGCTGTCTGCAATGATCTTTGAACCCAAGAATATAAAATCTGATACTGCTTCCATTTCATCTCGCTCTATTTACCAGGAAGTGATGGGATCAGTTACCAGAATCTTAAATTTTTTTATGTTAAGTTTCAAGCCAGCTTTTACATTGTCCTCTTTTGTCCTCATCAGGAGACTTCTCAATTCTTCTTTATTTTCTGACATCACAGTGATATCTTCTGCATATCTGAGATTGTTGATATTTCTCCTGGTAACAATTCTGCCTTTTGATTCATGCAGCCTGGACTGTCATATGATGTACTGTGCATATAAGATGAATAAATAAGGTGACAATATACAGCCTTATCATACTCCTTTTCCAATCTTAAACCAAGCAGTTGTTCCATGTTTGGTTCTAACTGTTGCTTTTTTTTTTATTTTTTTAAAGCAATCGGGGTTAAGTAACTTGCTCAAGGTTACACGGCCAGTTATTTCTGGGTGTGGTGCTGAGTATCTGAGCCCGGATTTGATCCAGGTCATCCCGACACTGGAGCCAGTGCTCTTACTCGCTGAACCACCTGGCCGCCCCTAACTGTTGCTTCTTGACCCACACACAGGAGACAAATAAAATCACCTGATATAACCATCTCCTTCAGGATTTGCCACATTTTATTGTGATCCACACAGTAAAAATCTTTAGTGTAGTCAATGAAGTAGAAGTAGATGGTTTTCTGCATCTCCCTTGCTTTCTCCATAATTCAATAAATGTGGGCAATTTGGTCTCTAGTTCCTCTGCCTCTTCAGAAATCAACCTTGGTTCCTAGATTGCTGAAACCTAGCTTGCAAAATTTTAAGCACAACCTTGCTGACATGTGAAATTACTTCAGTTGTTCTGTTAATTGGAACATTCTTTGGAATCCTTTTTCTTTAGGACAAGGATGTAAACTGATCTTTTTCTTTGGCAGGTTTTTTTTTTGTTGTTGTCTCCTTGAGGACCTCTGTCCATAGTTCTTCAGGTTTATCTAGTTTTTTGCCAACTTGACTACGTGAACTAGAACTAAATGATAGAAGATCTGTAAATTAGGAACTGTCTTACCTCATTTGGTAAATACATTCTAACTATTGAGAATTAGAGGGAGAAACATGAACAGTAGAGGACAGATGGAATGTCTAAATCTTACATTAAGAGGATTACAGAAAAGAAATGTATTATTTCTTATATTAAGGAAACAATTAGAAAAAAATTAACATTAGCTAGGATACAAACCCAAACGTGATTATAAATCTAGTATTCTTATGGTAACCATCTCATTTAACTGATGAGGAAAATGGATCTCAAGGGATGAAGTATATTAATTAATAAGTATATATAGCTAGTTAGCAATGGACTTAAGAAGAGAACCAAGATTTCTAAGACTTCAGTTCAGTGTCCTTTCCACTACCTCCATGTTACCTAGTACTGTACTGAATGAATTAGATTTCTTCTCCATTACCCCCTCCACCCATGGTTCACAGATTCATTCTTAGTCCATTTGACATAATTTAAAACTATTTAGAACATAAGTCACAGTTCATACTACTGGTCTTCTGGTCCAGTCCAATATTCTGTCTTTGATAATGGCCCCTAAGTTCCCATATTACATTTGTCTATTGTGTATATTTTCTTCTCATTTCTTTTTCAGTGTCTTTACTTTTTCCATGTCTTTTTACGGCAGCCTTTGTCCTACCCATGATGTTCAAGAAAACATCATTTTGGATCATAGAATTAGAACTAGAAGGCCATAGTTCATTTTATAGTTAAAAAATTAAAATTTACATAGTTACTAAATGTCAGAGGTGAGGTATGCACCTTGGTCTTCTGACTCAAGAATCATTGCCCATTCCACTATACTTCTGCTGTGTGTGTGTGTGTGTGTGTGTGTGTGTGTGTGTGTGTGTGTAAAAACCAGGAACTAAAAAACCTTACAACCATGAATGGGAAATACATGATAAAAAAACATATACAGTGATTACCACTGTGAACTTTCCTCAGGGCTTGGAGGCTCTTCATCCTGAAAAATCCTCTGTCATGCCATCCCCCTTCATCTATTGGACAGTTCCTCCCAGGATCTCCAATTTGGTGAGGGGCCCAAGCTGGCCAATTTTCCTTCTCTTTCCAGGTTGGCTTCTGACTTCCTGGATTTGACCGACTCCCTCACACTTTTCAGCCTCCTTTTGTGTTTGTCTTTGTCCATTGAAATGTCAGCTGCTTGACTATTGGGACTATCTTGCTCTTTGGTTGTGGCTGGATCCTCTCATGCTTAACTATAATGCTTGGCTTAATAAGTGCTCGTGGCCTTAGAGGGAACAACAATAATGAAATTATTACAAACTGTATTGATAATAACCAAGTTCAGCACTACAGAAAATATATCTCTCATCTTTGAAAAGCTGGGGGAGTTATGGTTGTGGGATACTGCTGTACTTATTAGTAGATGTGCTTGGTTGATGTATTATTTGTTTTTGCTCCAGTTTTTTTTTTTATTTTAAATTTCTTAACCTTTGGTCCAAATGAAGGCTAACTACATTTAAGAGGGAAAAGGAAAGTATATTTGGAAATGAATATGCTATGAAAATAAATGGAATCAATTAAAAAAGTTTATTTCCTCAAGAAGTAAAAACATAACTCAGATTTCCACTCCTAAAACAGACCTTTCCTAATCTTCCTCCTCTCTGCATTTATTAAGTACCTGCTTACAATGTGTGAGGGATTGTGAGAAGTGTTATACAAAATATTATCTCATTTGATCCTTATAGCAATTCTGTGGAGTAGGTGCTATTAATGTCTTCATTTTACAGCTGAGGAACTGAGACAGATGGCTTAAGTGACTTGCCCAGGGTCACATAGTTACTGAGAGTCTGAGTCTCGATTTGAACTCAGGTCTTACTGATTCCATTCCCATTACTCTATCCAATGGATACCTAGTTACATTATTCTGTGTTTACCTATTTATATGTATATTGGAGCTTCCCTTTTATACTTTTCTCCAAATGCCCTCCCTGAGACCAGGAAATGTTTAATTTCTGCATTGTGTCCCCAGTCCTGGCATAATGCCTGAGACAGTGTAAACACTGAAATATTTGTTGGATTGAATCTGTTGGACAGAATGGGGTGGCTTAGGCACTTGAACGAGATCAATCCTTGCCTCTTCCAAAACATTATGTTTATGTGCAGCCTGTTCAGAACTTTCTACATACTTGTTTGGGGAGCCTCATACACATCCATGCTTGTACTTGTCAGAGATCACAGAAATAATTGAACAAAGAATCATGTGGCTTGTAGAGTTTAGTGTTGATCTCCTCAGTTTGGAAATCTGCAACAAAAATTGGAAAAGTACTTCTCTCTGGGTCAGGGCAGCAGCATTTTCTTTAATAACTAACCATGATTGTTTTCTTTGGCTCCTTTCTTGTTTATCCTTTTCTCTTACATTCTGAGTGATCACTTTCTTTTCGACCTCACTAAATGAGTATTTGGTAGACTGCAGTGTATACAAATGTTTAGATTAATGTGTGCAGTTATTTATACATATGTATTGGTGGACATTCTCTTGACCAGTACAGATCAAAAATTTGTAGCTGAGAGGCTCATGGATGAGTACTTACTATGTCTCAGATTGGAACTGGAACTTACAGTTTCCTGTTTTCAAGGCTGACCTATATATTCATTCTCTGTAAGTCTGTCTGCCTCTCTCTTCTTTTCTCCCATTTTTTTTGGAAAAAAACCAAACCAAAAAGATTTGGGACATAAGTATTACGTATATCTTAGAAAGCCATTTCTGGCTGTGGCATCATGAATTTTGGTAGCTTATCACATTTAGCATTAAGAAACAGAGCTTGCCTGATTTTTGCCAGATGAAAATGAAATGCAACCATAATTAATATTTTTCTTGATGGTAATCTCAACATCCTAATTAATCTTTATAACCTCCCAGAAAAGTAGGTCTTTCTATAGAAAATTATTCCAGTCTGGTAGGGGGAAACAAAGTTATAGGTGCTATCATGGTGAGGTTCTAACTTAGAATTTTTTTTTGTACAGTTGAAAAGAGTTTTATCTGCTAACATATAAGTTGGATGGAAGCCAAATGCTCAAACACTCTAAGTACTATGGCAAAAGCAAATTTGTTCCAAATTTCTAAATATCATGTGAACTTTGACTAATTAATTGATCAGGAATGGAAACCTAAGGACTTCCAAATAAGAATCCTTTGCAACAAAAGATGGATAGTCAAAAGCAAAATTTGGTCATGCAGTTTTGAAATGTCATGCCTTCTTCCAAATAATATTTCTGTCCAAGGTAATCCATTTTGGATATCCACTTTTCAAAAATGATTTAATTTTCTATCTTCCATTTCTCTTGTTACAATGTAGATACTACTTCTGTCCAAAGGTATTGTGACTTCCTTTTAATTTCTGTTGGCAGTGAATGAGCAAAACAGAAAAAGGCAAAATTATGTCCTGCTGTGGTAGTATGCCCTTCTACCTGTCAAGTTTCACATTCTGATGCAGTAATTGTTTTTCTCTGATAGTAAAAAAAAATTCACATATTAGTAGGTTTTAGGGCTGGAAGGGACATTAGAGATTATCCAATTCAGTCTCTCCACTTTGCAGATGAGGAGTTCCAGACCTAGAGAGTTTATTAAGCAAATTACCTCAGGTTAGATATGATTACGGAAGAGACAAGGAACAGGATTTGAACCTGTGTCTTTTCACTACACTTTTATATTTACTTTCTACTACATAATGCTGTTATCTTTAAATCTCTTAAAAAGTTTTGGAAAACACATAAGTAATTTTAACTAAATTCCTTCATCTGAAATATTTATGTAGGAACTTGTGTTTTAAGGAGCATCTACTATTTGCTCAATTGCTAGGGAGCAGTAATTTTGCTTAGGAGATTGAGCAGAATGTGACTTGCCATTTGTTCAGTTTATTTTAAAAAAAAGTTGCTAGACTTTTGAATTTCTTTCCTTTTATTAATTACTAAGCAACTGGTAGTTTTACTTTTTACAATTAAAAATAGTTTACTGGCCAAGTGCTTTCAATATGATTTCCTGCTTAAATGTTTCATAATCACAAAACAGTTCACATAGTCAAAGTAATATTAATAATAAAGGTTAAAAATGGTTTTTGATTTTGATTCCAGCTGTTAATTTTATTCTCTGATGTGCTATTGCTGTTTAAAAGCAAGGCATCTAATTTATATCACGTTTAAAAGCCTTTAATGAATCAAAATATAACTGTAGTGTACAATTTGGTATTATTACAGTTTGTGCTAATCAGAAGTTTTGTGAGTGATTTCTGGTGTTTAAGATCATTTTAAATTTTATATTTCTCTTATAGCACTTTATTTTTTAATTTTTTTTTTGCTTTTGGGAGGGTGATTGGGGTTGTGACTTGTCCAAAGTCACACAGGTCCTCCTGACTCCAGAGCCAGTGCTCTATTCACTGTGCCACCTAGCCACCCCTCTTATAGCACTTTAAAATTCAATATAAAGTTCTTTAGATTTTTTCAATAGGATAGTAGAAAATGTTAAATTATGCAAAAATATACTCAAACTGCCTATTTTCTTTCTATTTTCCTTTACAACACTTTTAGGAATATAGAAAGAAGCTAAAGGAAGAGCCAAACTTTACTGCTCTAATGGTCCTACATCACCTTTTTTGGGGGGAGGTACCACACATGTCATATGCCATTTTTTGTTGCTAGCATAGATTTTCTGGGACTTATTGGCATATATGATTGCCTTCCATTGAAATTATGTACCTTTGAGAACTTGGAAGTTTCCCACTAAGCCATGAACATTTGTTTCTGCCAGGATCATGGAAGAGTGTGACATTTGAGAGCAGAAAAAGTGAAAAATAGAAAAAAAAAAAAGAGAGTTGAAAAGAGTAAGAAAGGAAGAAAAGCTTTACTTCATTTTTAGGATTCAGTATTTGTAATGTCAGATTCTGCTTAAAATGAAAACACAGGGACATTACATGGGGAGGGCAAATTTGGGGCTGTGGAGTAGCGCCTAATGAAATATTTTTGAAAAGCAGCACAGGTTAGAGTTGAGTGTACTTTATGAACCCCCAAATCCCAAGGAAAAGAACTCAAATTGTGTGCCTTTTATACACCAATTTATGATTTGGGCTTTTGGTGTAGAAGAATGTTCTTCTTTGAAAGAATAAAATCCTAGGGGTTATAAATGGGTCAAAAAGAATTAGACTTTTTATTTATACTTCAGAAATGTAAGCAAATGAATGAAATGTTTCATATACATTTTTTACAACCAACAGCAGTAACACACTGTTCATACATTAATTCTATAGTAAAATGTACATCCTTTTTGCTCAGTTTTGCCAAATTGTATGGACAAAGACCTTTCACACTGACTTGAACTAGTGACATAACAAGGGCAAACCATTTTGCTCCTAATAATAGCTTTGTGGTATTTCTAAACCTAGAATGTCCAAATGAATGTTAATATTGGTATATATGGTCTAAAGCCTAAAGGAAATTCTCCAAAATGTGAATGCCCGACTGGAGGAACTTTAGAAAACAGACTGTTGGATTTTGTGACTGAATCTGCCAAGGGACATTAAAGTCCAGGATGGTTTATTTTAAAGTGTAGTTCTGTAGCTCTATTCTGACTGTTCTTGAGTCCCTAATCACAGAGAAATGCATTCTTATGAAGTTAAGCAGCTGTAGACACAGAATGCTGATGATAGTGTGTCTCCATATCTGAGTTATCTACAGAAAACTCAGTTAGTGGTAATTCTACCAAATACTTGTAACATTCACATGAAATTTTAATTGATTTTCAAACAGTACAACTGCGCCATGAATCCAACCACACAGAATATAAGCCTTAAGCCCACTAGGTTTAAGCAATTGTGTCTTTGTAGACTAAAACTATGTAAAATAAAATCTGATAACTCCCTGGTGTTAGAGGTAGACAGTTTTCTTTCAAATCCTAGGTTTGGTCCTTTATTTTATTCAGCAGTGAAAGCCATGAATACAGAACGGATATAACAGCTGTTACAATTCTCAACCATGACTTCTAACGTCAGAGAATTCAAGGTATGAACATAGTACACAGTAATGAAAAGTATCAAAAATTAGTTTACCTCAAAAAGATAAATAAAACAGGTATATTTCACCAATACATAAACAGATGTTTGTGCTACAGTTAAAATTTGCTGTATACAAAAGATCATAGTCCCCATCATCAGCTTATGATAGAAGCAAGAATACATGAGCCATTTAAATTGTCAGACATTATGCTTTATAAGGTATGCACAGAAGTTCAAGCAATAAATACATACATTAGTTCAAAGCCTTACAATAGCTACGCAAAGCAGATGCAGAAAAGCAGATTTGCTATTACTAGCAAGCAATGATATAAGATTAAAAATTCATGAAATGCATTAAAGCAACATTTTTCTTAGAAAAAGTCTGGTCATTTATGGGTCCACCAACATTTTTTACATAATATGCACAATTATCAAAATACAGACCAAGCATCTCAGAAAACTCCAAAAAACCTAAAATCTATTTTCAAAGCAATTGCAGTTTTGGAGGTTTTTCTGGTATAATGTGCAAGCAGCTATTTTTTTTTAAATTGTATTTATATAAAACCCATGCAAAACTCTACAGGTATATGCATTCTGTGGCTGAGACTTCCTTTCAAAAGTTTTGTAACTGAGGTATGCATACTTTAGCATTGTAGTCTTAGGCCACCTTTTTGATGAGACAGTTCCCACTTTTACCTCCATCCAGTCCATTATTATCTTGTGAAAATGTACTGGAAAGACCCATTTTCTTTTTCAGATAATCCTTACATTAGACTTCTAGATGCCTGAAAACCATCTTTTTACAATCCCAATCTCTCTTTTGAAACTGTAACCCTTTTGTTGATCATGACCCAAAGACAAACATAATGAAAAGTAGCAGTTACTGTGACGTTCTCACATTTCATGCAATCTGCCATAATTGTTCTAATTTCTTTTTTTCTTTTTCTTTTTTTTTCTTTTTTTTTTCTTTTTTTTTTGCAGAGGTAGAAGCTTTCAGAAAGCCTTTTGGGTAAGTGGGAAAACCCTTTTGAAAGCCGTTATGTCCTTTTATTTGGCGTGATAGATGACTGTGTATCTTTTTAAGTCTATTTGCTGACTCCAGCAAAGAATAAATGATGAGCTTAGTTTGCAAGAACCAGCCCCATCACATGGAACTGGTACATATGTTAAGCTCTAGCAGCCACCTTCTGTCAAAAACTGTTTGTAAAGCAATAACCATAATCAGGTTATGAGGTCCCTTGGTTGGGGGAAAAAGTATTATCAAGACTTGGCACAGCACATGAAAAGCAACACGTAAAGTTTCTAGGTTTTAAGCAAACATCTGACTATGCTATTTTCAACTACACCATAACGCATTATCATATTTTTTTTTGGGTTTGGAGTTGTCAAGAAAACCAGCATTCCAACAATTTGGCCTGTGCAAGTCTTCTGAAGGGAGTGTATTGTTAGTGTTAATATCCCGTATAAGCAGAGGCAGAATTATATGTAACTTTGGTTTGACTGAAAATAAATACCATGGACTACAATTGCTATAATCTTTGCTTTCAGTGTAAAAACTCAGCTAGATCACTTTAAAATCAATATGAAATTAATTTTTGGCTTTACTAGACCTTTTATGTTTGGTTCCTACTTTTTTTTTCATTATAACTTAAGACTATAAAAAATAGTACACAACAAAGATTAAGACCATACAAGACATCTTCTAACAACATGTATTCACCACAGAAAATAACTGACTGAATGGGGTTAGGGGAAGGTTGGGAGGGGAA
>NW_027186645.1:11677345-11704845 GCF_028583685.1 Petaurus breviceps papuanus | reverse complement strand
CCCAAATGTCTCTATTGTGTCAAGATATAAAGTCAGCTCTAATCTCTCAATTCACTGTATAGATTACTCCCAAGGGATAAGTTAGACACTTTGGGAAGTGGCCATTACAATGACATTAATGCACTCTATGGGGGTAAATCATGAAATTATACCATAGAAGATATAAATAAAAAGCCAAGAGAAGAATTTATCATTGATACTTAATCAAACTTAAGGATTTTTTCTTAAAATTTTTCATCACCAAAAAGTTATGCTATAATCTTAAAATACTGTCTTTTAACTGTACAGCAAGAAAACAATGACTATTTCAAATGCCAAGCCTTCTCTATCAGTATGGCTTAACACCACTTGCCAGTATACTGAAAGAGTTAACTCAAGCATACTTAAACGACTAATAGAAAGTAACCTATGAACTAGATAAGTAGAACTAACTGTTCATATATCTATAACACCATTTATTTGATGTTATTCCATAAGTCATGTTTTAGAGTGACATTTTCAATTATTTAAAAACTATCAAAGTATTATAAGGAACGTGTAATAAGAATACCTATCATTTGATTAAAAACACATATATGTGTATATGTGAATTACTTCAGAATAGGATTCAGGTTTAAAATATATTAACAAGGACTCTTTAAGGGGCCATTAGATATCAATTCAATTATATAACCACTTAGACTATTTTTTCACTAAATTAGCTAGTTATTTTTCTGAAATGACTAAATCAATCAGTTGTTACAGCATTATGTAAAAACTAAGATTTTATAATATTTCTTATGTGAATAACCCCGAAATGCCCTTCACATACAAATAAATGACATCTTTTAAAATGAATACTTATAAAATTTCCTGTTGATAACATTACAAATATAGTATTTTGATAAAAATTGTGAAATAAGTTAAAATAGGAATTTTAGCATCTCCAAATCCAGTTTATGAATCTAAACATTTTAAAGATTGATAAATTATAGTAATGGATTACATATAAATAGAAGTAAAGAAACTAGATTCTAAGATTGGTACAGTATCACCTATGTGTAATTAAGTTTTGACAGTGATTTGAGAATGTATAGCCTATCAAATTTCAGTGGCTTAATATTATGACTCCTTTATTTAGGAAGCCATTTTGACATATGTTTGCATAGATGTATTCTCAGTTTATTTCTCTATTCAATTCAAAAGCCTCAAAATTTTCCTAAAACCACAGAAGATGATTTTAGGGGTCCTATCTATTTTGAATCTAACACTTCTAGTGTGGAAAAAAGCAATATGTATAAGTGAATATGTTAGCTAACATAAGGAACCCACAGAAAGTTGTATTATTACAAAATGTTCAAACTACTTCATTTGTCAAGGAGATTTCTTTTGTATAGGAACACGACTTTTATTTGGTTACTTATTTACTGCATGAATAGGGGATGATTAACATATAAAATGACAATGATTCAGGCTGGTCTTTTGTGTGTGTGTATGTGGAAAATCATCATATTTCAAAGCACTTTTCCCTCTTTTTCTTTCCACTCCTTGAGGTATCCCATCAGCTTTTGAACCAGCTTGACTTTTGAATCAGAGACAATTCAAGATTCTTATAATGCTTTTCCAGCTAATTCTTGGACTTGTTGATTTGATCCTGCTGAATTTTCATCTTTGATCATTAGACTGTATTATCTATAGACTGCTTGGGTCTGCTGATTTCCAGGTTCTAGTGTTGAGATCAATTAAATTCAGGCCAATAATTTAATTTGGACATAGAGTAGTAACCCCATCACCTCGTGCCGTACTGCTATCTGAATGGGCTTGTGGACTCTGAAATTATTATTTACTAATCAACAGCATGTGTCTATCTCCTATTCAACCTCATTCCTATAGGGACTAAAGCAACAGGACATTTTTCTGCTACAGATCTTCTAATGGCTCCCTATGGCTTACAGAACTATGGTCTAAATTTCTTAATCATTCAAGGCTAAACAAAATCTTGTCCCGACCTCATTATCCATTTTCTTACCCTTACTCTCCAACACAAAGTTTGTAACCTACCCAGCTTTGTGCCTAATGGAGAAATGCTTTTCTTTCTCTCTTTGATGCATCAAATGAAATGCATTTAGCTCCATGGGTCTTTCTCTATTGATACAGCTCACAATTATTTCCTCTTAGCATACTATTTTATCTCCATTATTTTTACTTTTAGGACAACTGAATTTTAGAACTAGAAGCTCAGCAATTGCCTAATCAAATCCTCTCATTCTGCAAATAAGAAAACACATTTAAATGGGTTTTGGCCAAAAGTTACATATTTATAGCCTTGATTTCTGTCTCCTAGTCTGAATTCTTTATATTTCACATTCTCTTTCAGCTACTTCTTAAAGCTTGAGTTGTCACTTAGGTAATAATAATGACCTAAGTACTAATTTATTACATTGTCACTTAAGTATTATCACATTTGCATGTCATAGGATTGTGGCATCAGAGATTTAAAGCTGGAAAGGTAGGTACCTTAGAGTACATTGTGACTGGCTCTCACATTTCTGACACCCAGAAAAGTTAAGTGACTTTGCCCGCTGTCATAATATAGTAAGGGTAAGAAGTGAGATTTGAACCAAGTCCTTAGATTCCAAAGTTTTTCTTCTTTGCTTTACACCAGGCTACTTCTTTTCTCTTCAACTTGATGTCAGTCTCCTATAAGTAAGAAACAATGTCCTATTTTTTGTTTTTACCCTTCTAACTTAGCTCTATGAGTGTAGGAGAGAACTAGTTTTAAACAGTGACTCTGACAATTGACTGTGTGACCACAGGCAAAAAATTTTCATCTCTCTTGTTCTTTATCTATAGAAATAGGAATAACAATATGTATAGTTTCTAATTTATATATCTCTCCTGATAATGTACATCTTTGTATAAATCATTTTGTACATATACAAATCAACATTATGTTACCTCTAAGATCTTTTCCAGCTCTAAATCTTTGATCCTTTGGAATGTTTGGTATTATTGTCCAAAGACCATGCTCTTATTTTAGATTGTAAGATCCTAGACTGTAGGGCCCATAACTTGTTTTTTTTATTATTCTTTTTCCGGCACCTACCTCAGTGAATTGCATGTTGTAGACATCATGGGTTTTTAGTAGAATATAAGGTCCTTGAGGACCGGCTGTTTCACTTTTATTTTTATATCAAGCATATGACATTATGTACTTAGTAGGTACATCTTTGTCGATCTGAATCAAAGGCATTCAGTAAAAATAAACTGAATGAGTCATCAAGAATTTACTTCATCAACTCTTTATTAAGAGTTTACTACTAATGTTAATTCCTCCAGGAAATCAGTGACTACTGGGACTCAGTTCTTTTCAGATTGAATCAGTACAGAATGAGGTTTTTTAACCTGTGTTACTTGAACTTAAACATTTTTTTTTATAAATATTTCGATATAATTGATTTGGGGGAGTATTTTTAAGTGTTTTATGTATTTAAAAACCAGTATAGATAGGGTCATTGGCTTCATCAGACTGCCAAAGGGGTCTACTGACATATATAAAACCCCCTGGTTAGAAGGCAAAGTACTATGCTCATGTAGGTCTTATAAAGAAAATGTAAAGTCAGCAGCTCATGTAAATATATGTATATTTGCATATAGTCAAGTATTAGGTAGCAAGTCGTGTTCATCTACAAAAAAATAAATTTTATTAGTCCCTTAGTTTAAAAGTATGTTATTTCTGTATATGAATAGAAATAAATGGCAAGAAAAATCTTGAGTATACTTGGGGAAGCAATAATGCTATGGGAGATTCATAGACTATCTTCAAGTTGATAAACATTTATTATGTATTTATTAACTGTTTGCAGAGCACAGTACTTCCTGAGATAAAGTATCTAGAGAAAACAATACTGCCTGCCTTGTGGCACTTAAATAATTTATGTAAGGGGATCAGTATATTCTAAAGACCATCTGTCCCACACCCTTTATTGGTGAAGAAACAGGAGACTTGAGAAGTCAAGTGACTTGCCTAAGGTAGTAAGTAGCAGAGGCAGGACTTGAAACTGTATTCTCTAATTAGATATTCATTGCTTTTCCCTCACTTAATCACACAAGGTTTATTTTCAAGTAGTTTATAATCTAAGTATTTTACCCTAAGTTAGGTTAAGCAACTCATTTAAAGTGCTACTTTAAGAGGGTTTTACACATTTAATCATCATGTATGACAAGTGCATAAAATATTATAGACCATCCACATGTAGATTTCTACAGAGAGAGAAAAGGCCATTTTGAACTGAGGGGACTCCTGCAAACTTCTTGGAAGAGGGATATATGAGTAAGAGGGATATATGAGTTGGGCTTTGAGGCTGGGTAGGAATTTAAGAAAGATGAGAAGGGTAGTCTAGGCATATGGGCAGAGGCAAGGAGGATAAAGAGTGGATGAAGGGCATTTTCATGAATCCAAAGTGATTTTGTATGTTTGAAACATAATGTAGGAGATACAGTGAGAAAAAGTGTGTGGTTGCAGATGATAGTGGCCTTTGAATACCAGGCAAAATAGTTTTTACTTTACTTGCTAAGTAATAGGGAGCCACTAGAGGATTTTAAGCATTGGATTCACATGATGAGATCGATTCAAAAGGAGATTAGTCCCAAAAAACTGAAGAATGACGTGGGATGGTTGAGAGAGTGGAGGTGGGAAGACTTCTTATGAGGACATTGCAGTAGTCTATGTAGGTGGTAATGAGTAGCACTAGGGTTTTGGCAGTGGGAATAGGTTAAATAATTTTTCTCAGTTTATTTAGAATTTTTATAATTAGGTCCATTTGCCTCAGATTTCTCACTTGAGGATCTTAATATGTGTTGAAAATTTTACTTAGTCACGTAGTATGCTGAATTCCTAAATAGAATGATGACAGACAACAAAATGCTGCCTGTCCGAAGATTTCTGATTATTTAAGAATCTATACCATGAAATAATAAAATATTTCTTTATTTCAAGAGACATCTTTATGAAAAGTATTGGCTCATTTCACCACTGCTCAATTTATTAAATTCTAGAGGTGTAATGTGTTGGTGCACTTTTGCTAAGAAAACATTCTAGTAAGAATAAAAGCTGAAACCTAGAGCCCAGTGAAAATTCATTAAAAATATAGGACCCATTTCCCCTCATAGATTGGCTTTTTCCAATGCCTTTCCAATCTTGCCTACTTATCCTCTATATTAGAAATGGTAGGTCTTCAACTTCAAGGGCTAAGTTAGCCTATTATATTTTATATATTTTTCGTTTCTTTCATTAAAAGAATGAAAAATTCAAATTGTTCTTTGAATTTAGTTTGTCTTTGGGACTTATGACTATATTACAAGTGCTATATTCAAAGCAAGTAATGAGATATAATTTAGCATTGCTAATTCTATGGCTATGCAATCAAATTAAATACTAAAATACTCGTCATAAAATAGAACAATATGACATTGTTCTAGTATAATAATACATCTGTGAATACCGAGATTCTATGTCAAAGACCCAGGTTGACCCTCATAGTATCCTCTTGATGTCAATAAATAAGAAATTTTCCACTCAAAAAGGGAAATATATTTTAGTATGGGGAAAATCCCTCTTGAGAATGCTCAGTACCTCTGGCCAACAAATTTATTTCCATAAGTCATTAATCATTGTCATCATCGTTATCTCATCATCATATACATCAGCAAACAGTTGCTGAGTAATCTACAGATTGCATAGTGGCTCATAAATTGCTTTGGGTTTATGAAAATTTTGGTTGGACAGAACTTTGAAGAGAGTAATTGGAAGTCGGAATGAAACTTCAGAGGCAGTATGTCTATATGTCCTGATGTTGTTAAAATATGTCTGTCTGGGTATGTTATAGATTGACTTACCCTTCCTTTTAAAGTAAAATGTTCAAAATGTTGTATTTACGTCTTTCTCATGATGGTGTAGAACATTTCTAACATGGATTTATACTTGTTCACTAATACCAGGATTCTAACAGTTGGGAACCACAGCCGATCAGAGCAAGACCTTAAGCTGCTGAGAGGTATGGTGGGGAGGAAAAGGCATTTGGGTAAACTCATTAGAATGCAATCTCCTTGAGAATATGAATTATTTCATTCTTTGTACTAGTATTCCCTCATACCTAGTGCAGTCAATCAATCAATCATTTATTAAGTATCTACTATGAAAGAAACAGAAGACAGTCTCTGCTGGGAAAATAATAGGTACTTATTGATTGATCTAGTTATGATATGTCAGGACAGATTAAATGGAAAGATTGAAGTAGGACCTATGAAAAAAATTCTGGGCTACCATGGTGATAAGATGCTGTTTTTTGTTACTGAAAGAGTTTTTCAAGTTTCTGTTTCTTGGTAAGTGCTATAGAGGAATTAATGCTACATATGGAACCAGGAGGAATTGTGTTCAAGTCCTTCCAAAGAGCCAGTATGACCACATTTTCATGTCTTTTCTTATATCTCTTCTGGTTAGAGAGCCTGTTCAATTCCTAACCATCCTTCAAGATACTCCAAATGGAAGTAATTTTTGTCTTCTCTGAATCTGATTAGCACTTTCTTATTGTACTTTGAATGAATCTATCACTTATTTATAATTATATGTGTCATCTCCTTCACTAGACTATAATTTCCTTGAGGGTAGGGATTATTTCTTATTTTTATTTGCATCCCCTCCTATCCCTGTGACCCAAGGTGATTTTTAGTGCTCCCCAAATACCTATTAAATGAGGAGTGAAAGAGAATCTATTGATCCAAAGTGAGTACACGTGAAGAGGCTTGAAAGTTGACAGATCACCTGATTTAGGGAGTTCACTGGGCTCTAAGATCCCTGGTACCTACTGCAAGAAGGAAGGTAATATGGATTCTTTTGTAGATGTTCTACACCATCATGTACAAAATAAACTATTTTTCCATAAAACTCAAGAAGGAACTAATCACAGAGGGGTATCTGTGAAATATATATATATATATATATATATATATCATATCACATATAATACACATAAGCTGTACGATAGCTATAAGATAGAATGTAGGGGCGGCCAGGTAGCACAGCAAGTAAGAGCACTGGCTCCAGTGTCGGGATGACCTGGGGATCAAATCCGGGCTTGGATACTTAGCACCACACCCAGAAATAACTGGCCATGTAACCTTGAGCAAGTTACTTAACCCTGATTGCTTAAAAAAAAAAGAATGTAGACTTGCTTGATCTATCCCTATATTTTGGTAAGGAACAATATAGGATTATCTAAATTTTGATATGAGCTTTTCTTTCTTCCAAAAGCAGTGCCTTGAAGACATAGTACTGAAAAAACAACTAAGTATGTCCACTGTGATCAATATTTTTGTTTCTGTTTCTAAACTGGCAAAACCAGCTATAATCTTTTGAGTGAAATTAAAGAAAAATTAGTGTTTTTTAAAAAGTTCATGCACCACCTGATGAATTACAATCATTATTTCAAACTAGAGAACCACAGCAGGAGATGATAGGAGATGACTGCTAAGGTTCCTTCTGCTCTAAATTTATGATCCTACAACTTGCCTATAGCTTACACATAGCTCAAGAGTCAGAGGAAAAAGAGTGGAAAATAAACAAGTCATTTATATAGTCTGACAGTACAGGTATTGCTATGAAGTACATATACCCCAAACAGACAATGAGTTAAGCTACATTAATAGAATGGATTCCCCACCTAAAGAAATGAATTGCCTCTTTGTTGTGAAATTTTTAAGGACCCTAGGCACCAAAGAAAGGCTGAAGGAAATGCTAATGTTTGTTCACACCCTAAAGCAAAAGAGGAAAATTATAATGTGAAAGTTTATCTTTTTAGATTGTGGTCACACAGTAGATTCCCTGAAGGAATGCAAATCTTCATTTTCTCCTTTCTCAAGATTAAGTAAAAAGTCTTACCAATGTTACTATTTTCTTTAGGATGAGAGTATCTTATGACTTAAGGTCTAATATATGGAGGATTTTAATATGTTTTTAACTGATACAAAGTCAGAATATGGAATCACAGCATTTTTACATTCTCAGATATCTAGATTGTCTCAAGTACAATTACTTTAAAAAACCGTATGCAATGACTATTTAAGGAAAGGGTCTTTTTTATAGTAAAGTTCATAGAGTTAGTGAAATAATAAAGATACCAATAGAAATGACTATAAAAAGAAAGTTTTCAGACCCTTCCACATTGTTCCAATTACTCTAGCAATTCTAGAAGAATTGTTAATGTTACTAAATTCTACTTAGCACAGATCTATTGCATAAGCAATGTGTAAATGTCTTCCTGCTTTCTACTTAATTAAAAAAAAAAAAGGTTCCCTTACAATTGTTTATCCAGATTGGAGAGGGATAAGGAACCTGACCCTGTGATTTAATTTGTTTTATTGGGCTTCTAAGTGAAGGAACTCCATTTACCAATGCAGGTTGACACCTTCTCTGAAATTTATCTTCTTAGAGATTAGCCCAGAACCCTGAGATGTTAGGTGAAATAGTCTTTAGCAAGAATGTGTCTGAGACAAGACTTGATCTTAATCTTCCCTACTTTGAGGCCTGCTTTCTTGTATTCCACACTGCTAAGGATTTCCTCTTACTATTTTAGGAATTTTTAAAAGTACTTTCTCTGCTTATTTGATGATGTCACTGTTTTCATAAAATGATATTCTTCTAAAGGAAACTAAAAACACCTCAGAAACATCTTTGCAGAAAGTAAAAACATCATCATTCTAAAGTTGAGTTTTAATATGGAAATTGATTTCAATTGGAATAATACATCATTGATATTGTATAAATTTAGTAAAATAATATATGCACATAACTATTCAGTAATATTTTTAATCTTTTGATATTTTTCACTCTAAAGAAATCATACTGCATTTGTACAAACCAAAATTTCTATTCAAACGTAATTATTCTCACTCTTTTTTAAGTTTCTTTTTTATTACTTCTAGTATTATTTCACTTATATAGATTATGCTAGATAAGCTACTGATAGAAAGTGCTTGTAATTTTATGTAGCCATGACATGTCAGAGTCAGAATGGACATCATCTGACTCATGGCCAAATTTTTGGGGTTGTTCCCTAATATTGTTTAACATGAACATTTATTTTTTTAATATAGCATCATAGTTGTACAGAATACTTTTACATCTCTTATTTCATTTTATTGCCACAAATATGAAACATTTGACAGATATGTAGCAGATATGTAATTTTTTATTTTTATTTTGTAGCTAAGGAGCAGAAAGGTTGGGCAACTTATAGAAAGACACTTAGCCAGTAAATGATGAAATTTACTTGAATGCTAAGTTCTCCTCTTGACTCTCTAACTACACTTGTATGATATTGTGAGTCTGTTAGTCAGGAATCAATTATTAACCACCAAATAGGTGCTAAGTGCACATTCCCTTAAGAGCCAGCAAGCTCCATTAGTCCAAGCATTTTCTCTTATCTAACCTTTCTATTTCCTCCAGTGCCTGGCAGTGTTCAGTATTTAAGTTAGTTAAGTCTAGTCACCTTTCCACTATACCATCCTGTTCAAATTTTTAATCTATAATACAATAATAAATTAATTTTATATATTTCTTTAATGTTAAGAAGTAATGGTTTTAATATATAAAATATAAGTATTGATAAACTTCTAAATCTCTTTCTTTGTGGTAAAAGTATGTAAATTTCTTGAAAAATCCTTGTTTTCCATTGTGGTCCTATAAAGTGCCTGAATCAGTACTTTGCACTCAATTTTGTTTACTGATTGATGAAAGCCGCTGTTACAGAAACACATAAAAGGCATATCAATACTACTATTACTTAAATTATTTGTCATGTCTAGAAGGAATGCATAGTTAGACCAGTTTCAGTATATCTATGGTGAAATCTTCAGGCTGATTGTTCCATTTGAATATTATTTTGAAAAATACAAATTATCTCTGAACCATTAGTATATTATATAACTAAGGAATAGACTTTTCAGTTTCATTAATGTCACAATTTTAAAGGGGATGACTTTTGAAAAGATTCTATAGAATGGGTATCACATGATATTGATGTCGCAATGAACAAATGAAAAAAGAAGTGCATTTTATCTCAAAAAAGCAAAGTTTAACAGGAAACTTACTAGTCCTCATAGTTGTATGACTTAGTCAAGTGGAGGTACTGACATTGTCATCTTAATTTTTATTTACATATGTATTCTATTTTTAATATAGATATAGCTATATTTAGACTATTGTAGAACCAAATATTTTTATTTATCTTTACTGTTCTTCAATTTGATGCTAGAATAAATAAAATATCTAACAGCTAAGATTTCTCTAAAAAGAGCTTTTCAAATATAATATATGAAAATGATTTTATGAATAATTTATAATAATAATAATTTATAATAATAATGACAAAACATTTATAAATAAGAAGCAAGTCATACTGATTAAGATCCTTTTAAAATAATTTATCCTATTTTAATAATAAAAATCTATAGCTTTTTTAATACTGTGTAAACTTTTGTCTGTCTGACCATAATTTTTTTTTACCTAAATAGGTCCTATTTTCTGAATATTTTAGACTAATTTCAGAAAATTTAAAAATTGTCTTATTTAAAAAGTTGCAGTGTGGTACAGTGCAAAGAACACTGACACTGGAGTCAGAGGAGGACCTGAGTTTTAATAAACTCTTCTGTTTTTAGGGAACAACCCCAGAAATTTTGCCGTGAGTCAGATGATGTCCATTCTGACTCTGAGATGTCATGGCTACATAAAATTACAAGCACTTTCTATCAGTAACTTATCTAGCATAATCTATATAAATGGAAACAGCACCTACTAACTACTAATATGACCTTAGGCAAGTTGCTTGTCTCTTTTGTAGTGAAGAAGGTTGGACCAGTTACCCTCTGAAATCATTTACAATTCTAAATCTATGATCTTGATATAATACAATATACATGAATCCTGAAAATAAAAATAGTTAATTTATTAACTAAGAAATTCTAGAATAGATCTATATAACTAACAAGGACTAAATTTTGCTTTCACTTCTAGACTTTAAAGGTTGTTTTTCCATCCATTTATTTATACTAATATTTGTATGAGGAATTCTATGATTTAGGGGGGTATTAGTTTTGCTTTGGGCGAGAACAGGTACACAAATAACATTTTTTCCAATAGTTTCCAAAAGTCCATTGGAAAATATTTTCCCATCATTCCCCTACAGGGTATGACAGGAAGCTCTTTTGAGATGTATAAGTACACACCCCAAACTGGAGCTTTAGATGAGGAGGGAACCCATTGTTCCAACTATGAGTAAATTTATAAAAAGTGCTTGCATTTTACAGTTTGTGAAAGTCTAGGGACTAGGCTGAGTATCTGTTTTAATTGAACATTTACTTCATATATCCCTTTCTAAGTCTAAACTACTCAGAAATATAATGACTTGATATTATTATGTTGACTTGATATTATATATATATATATGACTTGATAATATTATATACACCATCATTTCTGTGTCCTTCTAAACCAAATAGGGAAAAATACATCCATAGTTCTTGCTCTTCTAAGATAACTTTATACTGAATAGAGTTTATTCTACTTTAAATACCACTGACACTTACTATTTAATTATGGAATAACAATATTAAGAATATTGCTATTTAACTTGAAAATAAAATGTCTACTCCCAATAGTATGATACTTATCTTAATATGTTTTTAAATCTGTACCCCACTGGACCTGTCCGAAGTTATGGTTCCATGTGAAGTCAACTGAATAGTTCCATTGCAGTGGATCAGTATGTACAAATATAATTAATTAAGACAGTTTTATTGATTGTCATTATATGAATACTACCATAGAAGAACTTCATCTATATTCGGAATAAGATTGAAATTCATTTAAATTTAAGTAACATTTTCTGAAGTTAGAGAAGCAATGGGAACTGAATTGAGATAGTCAGATTCTTTCAGTAGGAAACAAAAAGAAGCTTCTTGAAAATAGACCCATTTTATGACCAACATCTTTGGCTGTCTTAGATTTTGTCATAATTTATTTCTAAGAGAACAAGGTATTTCTTAGTTTCTGTTCTACTGGTTCCCATGGATCTTACTCATTTTATCAGTCCCTAAAGAGGTAGATGTTCCTTATTAGGATATCATGGTAGCAAGCAATATATTCAAATATTAAAGAACCTAAAAATCTATATGCTGTGATATAGCAATAATAATGATCACTAGCATTTATAAAATGCTTCAAGGTGCTTTGCAATTATTATCTCATTTTATCCTCCCAACAACCTTGTGAAGGAAGGTGCTTTTATTATTCCCATTTTACTGAAAAAAAGCCTACATGACCTGCCCAGGGTCCCACAGATATTAAGTGTCTAAGACAATTAAAACTCAGGTCTTCCTGACTCCAAGGCCAACTCTATTCATCACACTACCAAGATGCCCAGGCATAGTGAAAAGAACACTGTTCTTAGTCTCAGACCCTGATTTGAGTCCTAGCTTCAATACTTCTGGCCCTCTGTGTATGGCTAAATCATCTACACTTTTGAGACTTCTTTTGTCATTTTTATAATGTAGCACTAATGCTTGCACTGTCTCCTTAATAGGACTTTTTTCATGAGGAAAGCATTCTGTAAACTATAAAGCATTATATGGATATATTATTAAGACACAAGGACTTATTATGGCTTGATTTCTTCTTGTTGCATTTTGGTCTGAACTTATTTTTTTCAGTGTAGGGAACTCTTCTCTTTTAGTACTAATGCAAATCTGAAACTGTTTTGTGGTCTGTAATCTAGAGTCGCCTGAGGAACCAAGTAGGCAAACCAGGGAAGGGGTCTTAGGTGCTACACTTTAAGCACATGTATTGCTGACTCCAAAGTTAGTTCTCTGTCTACTTTTCCATGTTGCCTCTCTACATTAGTGTGTTTATATAAGCATGTATCGAACAAAGAATGTGACAAGAATGGCAATAATAGTAAATTCTCAGGAAAGCATTTGACAAAGAATTTAATTACAGTAATTGGATAATTGCCAGTGTTTTAAACTCCAGGATTATACTGAGAGGTAGCATAGTATGGTAAAATGAGTTCTGAATGTTGAGCTGGGAGACACTTGGGCTTAAATCTTTGATCTGGTACTTTAATTGTGTGATCCCAGGCAAAGCATTTAGGCCCTCAAATCTAACTTGCTTCATATGTAAAATTGGGATGACTATTTCAACATTCTACTTCACAGGACTGTTGTGAGAAAAATCTGTATAGTTGGGTAAATGTAAATGATCACAAATTATTAATCAATCCTCCATAACTATATCAAAATATCTTCTGCTTCTGTAATTGTAACTTTTTTTGGATCTGTAATAATAATAAAAAAAGTGCTTTAGTAATGTAGGGATCATTTAGAACTTGAAGTTTTTAAAGAGTGTATATCTAGAATGCTTTAGTATAATGCAGGGCATAAGTAGATTAATAATCTATATTTTTGAAGATGTAACAGAAGGCTGTGTTTGGTAGTACACTTCTTTAATCCTGGTTCCAAGAGAGGCTGAAGCTGGCAGATCATCTGAGTTTGGGAGTTTTGAGCTAAAAGCCCATTGGGTTCTGCTTGAAGCACACCACCAATGTGGTGAAACTCTCAGGATGTCGAGGTGGGTATCAGTCTAAAGCGAAATGAACTGGTGTAGGTCAGAAACAGAATGGATCAGCTGTTTTGTGTTGATAAGTACTAGTATTGGTCCTGTGTGTAGCCACTTCACTTCTAGCTGAAGCACGACAGGCTCAAAAACCACACCACCTTTACTGCAAAAGATGTAACAAAGGCAGTAGGCTAAGCCAAGTAGAGTTTTGTAGTGTGTTCACCAACGTTGTAGGGCTAGATGTCAGAAATCATTTCTATAAAAATCCTCCCAAAATTTACCCCCAAACTTCTACCACTGTTGCAATAGGGAGACAACACTTTTTAGTGGAAGGCACCATACCTTTGGGAATGGTATTTTTGGTAAAAAGAACTAGAATGAATTGTTATTGATATATACGTTTGGGGAGCTAGGGGGAGAGGAGGAGAGAGAAAGAGAGAGAGAGCAAGAACAAATAGCAGCTGGTCAAAAAGTTAAGTAGCAGAATGATGAAGTTTCATGACATGAAAATATTGAAAAAGAAAAAGACCCTGGAATCTTGGCAGGGTAGGAGGGATCGATCATAAGAAATTCATGAACACATGGAAATAGGAGCTAAGAAGGAACATGCTTCATCTTACAATACAGTGATTCTAGTCAACAGCAAAATAATAAAAGTTCAATTGGTATGTAAACAAGTAGATGGAGCATTTTACCTGTTCTAGTTGTAACTGTCTTCCTGGGGATCACAAAGTAATTTTAATTTCATATGCTTTCTTCCACAGAGATCTAAGACCTCAAAGGGCTGTATATATACTACATCTCCTATGAATATTAGGAACTCTACAAACATCTATTTACATTTTAAAGTAGAAGGAAAAGCATGACAACTACTGCAGTGAAGGAGAAAGAGTGCTGGGCTTGGGAGGAAAGATGGAAGGAAATAGTAATTTAGTAAGTGCCTTGAGGGCAGTGAGGTGGTGTAGTGAAAGAGTGTGGGACTTGGGGTCAGGAAGAAAGACCTGCGTTCACATCCAGCCTCAGACACCTAACAGTTATGTGATCCTGAGCAAGTCACTTAACCCTGTTTGCCTCAGTTTCCTCATCTGTAAAATGAGCTGGAGAAGGAAATGGCCAAACCATTCCAGCATCTTTGCCAAGAGAACCCCACATGGGGTCACAAAGAATCTGACCTGAATAAAACACCTGAACAACAAGGGACTGTTATGTATCAGGCACTATGCTAAGTGCTTTGAAAATATTACTTCATCGTATCCACAATAATCTAAGAGGCAGAATCTGTTATTATTCCCATTTTACAGAAGAGGAAACTGAAGCAGAGTGTTTTTGACTCTAGTCTCAGTGCCCTTTATGCCATGTTACCAGCTGCTACTTGGCATCAGATGATCCTCAATCAAATCCTCACCACGATATATGCTACCTTTATGATTTTAGGTATATCACATGACCTCTCTGGACCTTAGTTTCCGTATCTGTAAAATTAGGGAATTGGACTCTATGCCTCTTCCAGCTCCAGATCTAAAAACATTCTGTTTTTTTCCCCCCACACATTTAGGGATATGGGGTAGGGGGTGGGGTGCGTGACTGAAGCACTTTCTGTAAGAAAGATCTGACTTGAGATTTGTTGTTGAGTATAAAGTCAATATGTCTCCAATGTTATATGACTTTTGGAAACCTTAATGCAAATTTAGCTCAATAAAATAACAGGTAACATTCTCTTTATATACTCTCTGACAGACAATGCCTGACCCATTTAATTTATTTCTGGGTATGACTTTTTAGGAAGGGTATTAAACTGGAGTGTACTTATAAGAGTGTGACCTGGATGATGAGGGAACTGAAAATAATGTAGTATGAGGATTGTTTCAAGGCACTACTACTGTTTAGCCTGAAAAAGAAAAGACTTAGGGGAGACACATTGGCTGTGTTTACAGTATTTGAAGGGATCCTGAATGAAAGTAATTTTGTGCACATCAAATTATTAAGAAGTTCTCCCTTAATTTGAGTCAAAATTACCTCTTCTCTTGGGCATTTTGTATCAACCTAAAATGACTGTATTTTTTTGGATACTGTAAATAACTATGGGAAATGGTTGTCATTCAGAAGCCCACTTGCCCTGTAGAATCTTCCCTTCTCTGTGAACCAACTGATAGTCCTCCTGCCTTCCACTGTGACTGTGGACCAAATGATGTCTTCTACTGATTAATGTCCTAAATTGTCAACAGTATAAACTTTCATAAGCACAATATTTATACTCATACTCTATAAAGGAAAATCAATAACTTTCAAACTTCAAACCTCTCATATTATAAAAGGAAAAGAATAATCATCATGCCCAAGTAATAATGAGTGATTCAATGATAGAAAGCTGTAAGGACAGATGGGAGAACTAGGTAGACATAACCTGTAATTATGCACTGACACATAAGTAACTCCTTAATTTAAAAAAGTATGGTCCAATCTAGTAAAGTATGAACAGCTGCTAATATGAGGGAAAAAGGCTGACTTAAATAACATTAAGCTTTTCCCTTTGTTCAGACAGAAGGCAATGGCTGAAAATGTCCTGATTCTTCTGTTTTGAGTCCAACTTAGAATTTTAGACAATTACTCATTTTTTTAGTGTAAGTATACCATTAATCACAGTACAGAGGTTTTTTTTTTGTTTCGTTTTCAACATTCATTTTTATAAGGTTGAGTTCCAAATTTTCTTTCTCCCTTTACCCCCTTCCCAAGATGGCAAGCAATCTGATATGTTATGCATGCACAATCATATTAAACATATTTGCACATTAGTCATGCTGTGAAAGAATAATCAGAACAAAAGGGAAAAACCATCAAAAAGAAACAAGTCCCAAAACAAAAAAAAGAAGTGAAAATAGTATGCTTCAATAATCTGCTTTCAGACTCCATAGTTCTTTCTCTGGATATGGATAGCATTCTCCATCATGAGTCTGTAGTTATTATGTTAGATCACTGTACTGCTGAGAAGACCTAAGCCTATCACAGTTGATCATTGTGCAATGTTATTACTGTGTATAATGTTCTCCTGGTTCTGCTTACTGCACTCAGCATCAGTTCATGTAAATCTTTCCAGTTTTTTTCTGAAATCTGCCTGCTCATCATTTCTTATAGAACAATAGTAGTCAATTCCATTCATATACCACAACTTGCTCAGCCACTCCCCAATTGATAGGTATCCCCTCAGTTTCCAATTCTTTGCCACCACAAAAAGAGCTGCTATATTTTCTTATATGTGGGTCCCTTTTTCTTTTTTGTGATCTCTTTGGGATATAGAACTAGTAGTGCTATTACTGGATCAGAAGGCATGCATAGTTTTATAGCCCTTTGGGCAGAGTTCCAAATTGCTCTTCTGAACAACTGGATGAGTTCCCAACTCCACCAACAATGCATTAGTGTTCCAGTTTTTCCATATTTCTAACATTTATCATTTTCCTTTTATATCATGTAAACCTAACTGATAGGTGTGAGGTGGTACCTCAGAGTGGCATTAATTTGTATTTCTTTCTTTCTTTTCTTTTTGCTTTTTTGAGGGCAATTGGGGTTAAGTGAGTTGCTCAAGGTAACACAGCTAGTTTTTGGGTTAAGTGTGTGAGGCCGGATTTAAACTCAGGTTTTCCTGACTCCAGGGCAGGTGCTCTATTCACTGTGCCACCTAACCACCCCCATAATTTGTATTTCTTTAATCAATAGCGATTTAGAATATTTTTTCATATGGCTAGAGATCACATCAATTTCTTCATCTGAAAACTGCCTTGTTCATATCCTTTGACCATTTGTCAATTGGGGAATGACTTCTATTCTTATAAATTTGACTCAGTTCCCTACATATTTCAGAAATGAGACCTTTATCAGAAACACTGGCTGGAAAAATTGTTTCCCAGCTTTCTGATTTCCTTCTAATCTTGCTTGCATTGACTTTGTGCAAAAACTTTTTAATGTACTTAAATTTTGCATTTCTTAATGTTCTCTATACCTTGTTTGGTCATAAATTCTTCCTTTCTCCATAGATTTGACAAGTAAACTATTCCTTGCTCTCCTAATTAGTTTATGGTATCACCCTTTATGTCTAAACCATGTGCCCATTTTGATCTTATTTTGGTACATGGTGTGAGATTCTGGTCTATGCCTAGCTTTGGCCATAGTATTTTCCAGTTTTCCCAACAATTTATGTCAAATAGTGAATTCTTATCCCAGAAATTGGAGTCTTTGGGTTTATCAAACAGTAGGTTACTGTAGTCATTGACTACTATGTGTTGTATACTTAACCTATTCCACTGATCTGCCACTCTTATTTCTTAGCCAGTACCAAATAGTTTTGATGATTGCCACATTTTATAATACAGTTTTGATCTGGTATGTCTAGCCCATCTTTGCATTCCCCCCCCCCATTAATTCCCTGGATATTCTTGACCTTTTATTCTTCCAGATGAATTTCATTATTTTTTTCCTAGCTCTATAAAATAATTTTTTGGTAATTTGATTGATATGGCACTGAATAAGTAAATCAATTTAGGTAGAATTTTCATTTTTATTATATTAGCTAGGCCTGCTCATGAACAATTGATATTTTTCCAATTATTTATATCTGATTTTATTTGTGTGAAAAATGACTTGTAATTTTCTTCATATAGTTCATATGGGTTTGTCTTGGCAGGTAGACTCTCAAATATTTTATATGATCTACAGTTATTTTTAATGGAATTTATTGCTGATGGGCTTTGTTGGTAATATATAGAAATGTTGATGATTTATGTAGATTTTGTATCCTGCTACTTTGCTTAAGTTAATTATTTCAACTAGTTTTTTAGTTGAATCTCTAGGATTCTCTAAATATACCATCTTATCATCTGCAAAGAGTGATTGATAGGTTTGTTTCCTCATTGCCTATTCTAATTCCTTCAATTTCTTTTTCTTCTCTTATTGCTAAAGCTAATATTTCCACTACAATATTGAATAATAGTGATGATAATGGGCATCCTTATTTTGTTCCTAATCTTATTGGGAAAGCTTTTAGCTTATGCCTATTATTTATAATGCTTGCTGGTGGTTTTAGATAGATACCACTTATCATTTTAAGGAAAACTCCATTTATTTCTATGCTCTCCTGTGTTTTTAATAGGAATGGGTGCTGTATTTTGTCAAAAGCCTTTTCTGCATCTATTGAGATAATCATATGATTTCTGTTAGTTTTGTTATTGATATGGTCAATTGTGCTGATAATTTTCCTAATATTGAAACAGTCCTGCATTCTTGGTATAAATCCCATCTGATCATAGTGTATTATCTTCATGATAAATTGCTGTAATCTCTTTGCTAATTTTTTATTTAAATTTTTTGCATCAATATTCATTAGAAAAATTGATCTTTAATTTTCTTTCTCTGTTTTGGCTCTTCCTGGTTTAGGTGTCAGCACTATATTTGTGACTTAAAAGGGATTTGGTAGACTCCTTCTTTAGTTATATCTTTCACTTAGTTTATATAGTATTGCAATTAATTGATCTTTAAATGTTTGGTAGATTTCAAGTGTAACCCCATCTGGCCCTGTAGATTTTTTTCTTAGGCAGTTCATTGATGGCTTATTCAATTTATTTTTCTAAAATGGGTTTAAGTATTTAATTCCTCTTCTGTTAATGTGGGCAATTTATATTTTTGTAAATATTCATCCATTTCACTTCGATTGTCAGATTAATTGGCATTATAGTTGGGCAAAAGGGCTCCTAATTATTGTTTTAATTTCCTCTTTGGTAGTGAATTCACTCTTTTTATTTTTGATACTCGTAATTTCATTTTCTTGTCTTTTTCTAATCAAATTAACCACAGGTTTATCTATTTTATTGTTTTTTTTTTTTAATAAGGCCAGCTCTTAGTTTTATTTATTAGTTGAATAATTTTCTTTTCACAATATAGTCTTTTTTTTTTTTTAAAGCAATCGGGGTTAAGTAACTTGCTCAAGGTTACACAGCCAGTTATTTCTGGGTGTGGTGCTGAGTATCTGAGCCCAGATTTGATCCAGGTCATCCCAACACTGGAGCTGGTGCTATTACTCGCTGAGCCACCTGGCTGCCCCTAAGCAATTGGGGTTAAGTAACTTGCTCAAGGTTACACGGCCAGGTGTTTCTGGGTGGGAGCTAAGTGTGTGAGCCCGGGATTCGATCTCCAGGTCTTCTCAACACTGGAGCCGGTGCTCTTACTCGCTGTGCTACCTGGCCGCCCCTCACAATATAGTCTTAATGTAGGAGAGAAGATGGCAACTTCTAAGTTTTTCACCTAAATATAGATGGCATTTTTTTTAGGTACTATTCTAGAAATCTTTTCATGTCAAAATGAATTAACCTAAATAACTTTTTATTTGTACTCTTGAAAGTGCTGGAAAACTCAGCCAAATGGGTAACTAACACTCTTTAAGTACTTATTCAAGACACAGAATTATTAAAAATTTAGAAGAAACTAGAAAGACATCAAAAGATGCTCAAAGACTCAAGTTTACATACTCATAGGAGAGTATCTCCTCTGTGTTTATGGGCAGAAGGATGCTACCCATAATGTAATGCTTAAGACAGAAAAGGAAAAAGAAGGAATAATAGACTTATTTGATAGCATCCATATGACCTAGAATAATTAGTAGATGTACTTAAGGGGAAGAGGGATTACAAAGTAACTGAATTCTGCTGTCATTTTTTCCTACCTTTTATTTCAAAAGACAGGGCCACTGAAATTTTGCTATTACTTGTTGGTTGCTCTTCAAAGACTGCAAAATTATCTCCATTTAATTCTTGCAAGGTCTCCCCCTTCCGCCTCCTCCCCCCCCTTCCCGCCAATGAAATGCAGGAATAGGACAAATGTATAGTCTGTGTTCTGTTTCACCAAAGTGTCCGCAAGTGTAAAAAGTTTGAAAAGCACTTTTAAAAACCATTTAACTTCTTTTATTTATGGTGCTAAATACCTTCAGGACCTGTGATTTCGTTTAAGAAACTTCAGCTTGTCTTATAATGTTGACTCAGAGAGATTAGGTAATTTGCCTTCCCTTGGTTTCAGAGACCAGAGACAGAAGGGAGGCAACCTTTTCCTAACACAAAGATCTAGCACTCTAAACCTACTAAAGTCATGCCACTTCTCAACAGGTTAAAGTAATGTATTATTCCATTATAGCTATTTAATTAAAAAAAAAACTCAACATTTTGGTTCTTTTAGTTCCTTGTTAAAACTTAGTATCATTTAACACCCCCTCCCCCCCCCCCACCCCCCCACACAAAACTAGTCGTGTAAACTTGGGCAAGTTACTTGACCCCAATTGCCCTCCAAAAGGCAAAAAAAACCAAACAAACCCCAAACAGTATCGTTAGAAATTTTATGTTTCTACCATCTCTATTGCCCAGAAGTTAATATATATTCAGTGAATGGAAAGAGTAAGGCCACATGCAGGACTGGAAGGGGCCTGAAGGAAGGGTTAGATTTAGGTAAGTAAAAAGGAAGGAGAACATTCTAGTGGAAGATGAATTTCCCAGATGAAAATGTGAAGGGCATGTTTGAGAAGAGAGGATTTTGGAGCAGGTGGTCTGCATGAGGTAATAGCAAGACATGATGATGGATTCTTTAAGAGAGTAGAATTAGGAAAACATTGAGCACCAGGTTGAAGAGCATGGATGATCTCTATCTCCTTCCTCTCTTCCCACAATGTATTCTTATAATGGTTCCTTCCCCTCCTCCCCCCAGGACATCTGTATACTCCTAAAACATTTCCTAGCATCGCTCCCAAATTCTCATAACTTAACTTTACTACCAATGGCAATGATGATTCTTTTCTCCTACATACACATAATGTCGTCCTTTGAGAATTGATGAGACTAAAATTTAAAAAAGCTCTTCCTTTGTTGCTCTAATCTAAATGTACTTAAACATTTACTTTCTTCTAATGACTTAGGCATCTTATATATTTTGAAACTGTAGTAGACCTATATTAATTTTTATTTATAATTCACAATTTGTGATGATTTGACTTATTACTAGAAGACTGGTACAGGATATGATAGCATTTTCTTGCTCACAACAATTCATAATGTATGCAAGAAGAATTTTTCTTTTATATTATCACTGTATAAAAGATTTGCTAAAATTATTGCAAATATAAACAAGATTGTAAGGGGCATGTTAATATTAATTATGAGAGTAGTTTTTAAAGCATTTCATCATAGTACATGACAATGGATATATTTAATGATTAACTCTAAGTACTGTTAACATTTAATAGTAAATGAGTCTTGCTTGTTTCTACTTTAAGTCCCAATTGAAGTTCTATTTAGAAAAATATTTTTAAAATAATTCACATAAGCCCCTGTGGGAACCCAAACTAATAAAATATTTCTTCAAAAACACCCAATAAATGTGCATTTCCACTAATTTAGATCTACCTTCCCACTCAGTTGAAATTAATGAGTTAATGAAGTAATAACATGGGGCTATATGTATGTGATAGCAATGTTACAGAGTCCACATCTTTTTCTAGTCACATTTTTTGATATCTTTAATACTACATCTAGTCTATCATGTAGAAGAGTAAGCAATAACAGATGGTAGCCTTTGCGTTCTACTGGTACCCATGGAATCTCAGAATATTTAGACGAAGTCTCTTGAATCTTGAGTAGATCCTTTATGGAGGATTTATGAGATGAATTAGACAGTCTAAGAATATGAGATCATCTAGATTAGTATCTATATTAATCCAGAAAAGAGAGGATCAAGCTTTCTGTGTCTATAGTATTGCTGCTACTGGGCTTTTATGACTGTGGGCTCTCTCCCTTTCTCTTCTGATTATATTGCAATGCAACCATATTCTTTCTCTTGTATTTAAAATCTCTCTCAAAGACCACCTATGTTAAGTTTTTCATGGTAACAGTACATTTCCTGAAGTTGAGAACTGATCTGAATTCACTGATGGTCAAAATAAAATAAAAATATTTGATCATGTAAGACAATAAATGACTAACACTTGTATTGGGTTCATTGGATTATAGATCTGAAGTTGGAAGAATCCTCAGATCTAGCCCAACTTCCTGTGATGAGGAAGATGAAAGCCCCAAAGGGATAACTGACTGCCCAAAGTCACCCTGGTATTAAGCATCAAAACAGAATTGTGGGTTTTTTCTGTCATACTTCAATTGTAAGTCATGGAGTCTGAAATTTCATGGAATTGCAGAGAGCAAAGGAAGCATCCTTGGTCTTTTTTGCTTTAAGCAATCATTCTTTCCTTCCTCTCACAACCTTCCAATCCTGACCTATACATATTAGTTAGATTTAACTTTATTCATTTTAACATTGCCTTTCCATTCATCTGGCGATAACAAATTTATATATAACTACAACAGTATCATGTGAATAATGATAAATATATTTTAAAATTTAACATACTATTTATGTTAAATATTTATATAACATTAACAATTCAATTAGGTTACACTTCTACAACCCTTACTAATACTTAAATGTAGCCCATTTTTATGGATGCAAAAGTACTTAAGGGGGAAGTCTCCCCCAATTTTCCATAAACTTGTTGAATTTTAAGGTATCCTAGAATTCTTTTTAGCTGCATACAGGCAAAAGGAATTGGTAAGATTAACTAGAAATATCTGTTCACGATCTATAAAAATGAAAATATTAATGTTCTAAAAGTCACAATACTTCATGCTATCATGCTAGTAGCAGGATGAAATCTAAAAAATGACTGTGGATTTTTTGTGGGTTGATTGTTGATGATATTATAGGTATAGTTGTATACTTACTATATAGTTGTATATTTACTATAGTTATATAACAACCTGTATAAAATTAATTTGTAAGTCACTTAGAAAAACTTAAGATTTGCCATTTAAAATATTTTTCTTTGTGAATTTGCCCCATGATGGAAGTGGGAAAGGAAAGAATAGGAGTTGGGGAAGATAGGCAATATATTACATTTCATATGTCCTGATTGGAATGAGTAGACTATGTTCTAACACCATAGTCTACATAAGGGGCTATGGAAGGAAAAGGGAAAAGATGTCTCAACCTGTGAGTATCATGGTGGAGGACTCCTAGTAACAAAATTCCCTCTACTAGTGCAGATAGGCAATGGTTCTTGTAACTTTTATACCCATAGAATTAACACACTGAGTGGTTATGTGACTTATTCAGGGTCATATAACTTAACATGTGTCAGAAACTAGCCTTGAACCCAGGTCTCTGTGACTTGAAAGTCAGTGCTCTTTCCTTTCTACCAAATCTGCCCCTTGATGTACACTGACCATTCGCTAAATTAATTAAGAGCTGATACCACCAGGCATTAAATATGTTCTTGTGTTCCAAAAGCATAATTTTACAAGAACTTATTTCTTTGTAGTAATGGTCACAAAAAAATTAGCCAAATTAATGGCCAAATAAAGTAATTCTTTAATGGAAATAATATTGAAATCTAAAAATTACAATTTAGAGAGTTAGCGTTTTAGACACTAAAATAACAAGTTTAATAAACTATTTGAATCACTATTTTTAAAACTATAACTACGCAGATTAGTTTCCTTAGCACTGGCCAACTATATGCAGTTATTTAAAAAATTAATCTATGAGAACTCTATAGATAGTGTATTAGAAATGCTCCCTATTATATAAACACCTCCACAGGGAGAGATACGTCAATAGCCTTTATTATGAATGTCACTCATTTCTATAGAATTACTTAAAAAACAACATGGGATCTAACTCTTGTTTGCTCTTTAAAGTTTTATTGTCTTGGCATTTTATACAGGGAGAGAGCATTAGCATACTCAGGAGATCTGCTAAAAGTAAAAGGCCTCAAGCTACCCACTGCATGGCTGATAGGATAAAGCACAGGATAGAAAAACTTTTGTCTGATCGCTCACTTTACTTGTTTTAGAGTATTGCTGCTCTCAAGAGCATATATTCATGTTCTTTCTACTTCAAGTTTTATTACTTCTTTTGTATTATTTAATACATCTAAAGACACTTCCAAAAGACAAATTTTTCCATTTTAAAAAAGTAATGGTTTGGAACCTGATAAAACACATTAATGTTCACAGCCCATTTTTTGCAAAGGTGATCGAGTAAAAGTGCTATAAAGCAATTAGGTACATGATCTTAAAGACATAATGGGTCATGGAGAATGAAATGCAAGAAAGTCAACAAAAATAATGTCCCTTTAAAGGTCCAATGAAAGTGGACTCATTTACAGACCACTTCAGACCCTTCACTTTTTATACATATATTTAAATTGAGGAATGGGGAAGAAGGAAATAAAGATAAATGTGAAAGTATAAGGGTGTGGTGATTAACTCTAAGAAGCTGTAAATAAAGTACAAATTGTTTTTAATGGAACTTAACTCCATATGAGCACTTTACCATTTAAATTCTCTTTTTAAAATATGAATTACCAAGTTGGGTGTTTTTGCTATTCAATAAACAACAAACTGATACATTTGACAGGACTGACTAAGTCTGGGCATTCTTAAAGCTTTATACACATTTCTGAAATCCACAATACATCAATTTTTAATATTTTTACTCTCTCAGCTCCATTAAAAAGATGGTAGGGGAAAGATTTTAGAGTAATTAATGATATAGTTAGCTGCTAAATATTAATAGGAATCGTAGTCTTGCATAAAATATAACATATAAACCTTGCCAATACAGACGCACCAGTAATTAAAGTTGAATATGTAATTACACTGATTTATAAGACAGGCAAAAAGTTACACTTTACTAGCTTCTATGTAAACTGTGGCTAACAGTTAAACTTTGCATTTTACGGTTTATAAAAATGGATACTATCTCAACTACAGTTCATAAATGGTTTAGAGACCTGTAATCTTAGTAAAAACTGCAACATATTCCAACATGAATGCTCTCATTGCACCACACAAAACCAAACTGTGATGATGACCCATAAGATCTAGACACATGTTAGATAAGATGAAAAAGGCTTTTGTACAGAGGTAAATAGCAAAATTCAGAGGTGCAGAATTCAGGAAGGCTCTATATACAATAATTATAAGGCAAATGAGAATTGAAGAGTTGATTTTAACACATTTATCATACTAAGCATAGTGTAATTAGAACTTTACTTACTTATCACTCCTCTGAACAGTAAGAAATTAGTCTGGGTTCTTCCCCAGAGGAACTCTGTTAACCAAACTTACATGTGAGGCTGGGGAGAGCAGCCCGGACTGCTGTTTCCATTACTGTCAATGTGATCCAACGAACCATTGAGGTCTTCGTGGACTGCCTGCAGTAAACCACTGGATGCGTTATTTATCAGTCCTGGGTTACTAAGCAAAGGTAAACTACTCTCTGCCAGGGCAGCCTAGGGAAGTAAAAGAGACACAATATGTAACTTTTTGAAGTGCTTTTGAAACCATATATGTGCACACACATGTGCACGCACACACACACATCTTTTCTTTAGATGGCTCAAATTTCAGAGTTTATATTTTGGAAACATTTGATGTGGCACATGGACTAAGGGTATTAGTGTGTTAAAAAATATAAACAATGTTTTATACTGCAAACTTGATTAATTATACTTTACCCTTCAACAGAGTGACATGTTGTGCCCTTTCACTTGGTGAAATGCTCTAAGGTAACATAAGCAGTTGTTCTACTTTTCAAAAAATGACCAGAACTTAACTCAAAATAAAGAAGTCCTGACATTTGCCTCTTCTGCATAAAAATTATATATTATAATTAAACTTTAAAGTTTTTGCCACAAGCACCATGTTCCCCAACACCATGATGTGAAATCATTTATGACGGCTTGGATAAATATTAATGCAGATTCACATGCATTTGCAAAAGCTTCTATCAATCTAACATTTGCAGGAAAAACGAGTATTCCAGATTTTGCCACAGGGTGTCCTTCTTGCTTCTTCACATCAAAAGGAGCATGAATTAGAACTAGTGCTCCTTGCAGTACTAGGTGATGCAACTTACTTGGATGATAAACCCAACTACTGAGAACTACCACATTTCTTATACAAATCCAAAAATAACTTGTTATCCTTCAAGGTAAAGATGCAAAAAAAGTTTAGTACAATAAATGATACTTTCAAGGTAACCATTTAGAAAAAGGTACATTAAAAAAAAAATCCATTACCTGCAAACTTGCATTAAGAGCTGCTCCATAGCCTAAACTGGTAGGTATGTTTTTCACTAATGTTGGACTTCTGAAAAGAAATGATTCCCTTTTAGTCAAACTTGAAAATAGGCATCTCTGATTTTCCCCTAAGCTATCACACAAGATTTTTTATACTTGAAGGTCAGCATCTTCAGGTGAAAGTACAAAATGCGTTTTGAAGTCTTATTCTAGTAATCAGGAGTAGATTGGTCTATATCAGAGAAATAGTTTGAACCGACACAACTCAAATTCATTTATAGTTGTCTGCCTCTACTTTTGATAAGACAACATAGCACAGGAATAGAAGTAGTATAATAGGTTAGATGACACTAGGTTAGTTGACAAAGGTAGGGCTATTAAATTTGAAGGTTCTGTGTAACTATTTTCAAACATGTGGGGAGGGGGTGGTTCACTTCCAAGAACAATAACAGTTCTGCATTTATATAAAAATTTAAAAAGTAAATACATAACACAATTACCAATTTGATGCAATCAGGGAATAATTAATGGTTAATTTCTAGATCACCATGAATTAACATAATAAATTACCATAGTTAATTAAATGACAACATAATGAATTAACTATTTCTAGAACACTGAAATTAGCATACTTTAATACAGAAATATAAAATTCTTCTGTTCAGGTGCCTTATAAGGAAAACATTTATACCT